>NC_055680.1:5867529-6169426 GCF_017976325.1 Chelmon rostratus | reverse complement strand
AGCAAAAGGGCCTCTTTTAATGGAGTCATTTGCTGTGTATCAGCTGTACTTAATCAAAGGGGTTTCTTTATTTAAATATATTGGCACTCATCCTTCTGAATCACTTTCTGTAAAAATGTGTATGACGTGCAGTGAGACATCTTTGGCTGATTCTCTCAATATGAGCTGTCTACATTGTTCGCTATGATTAGAAGCAGCCTTTCGCGAACAGGGTGGTGGCTCTCTTTGTTTGCATGGCATAGATTTTGTCTCACTGCTTTGTGTGGGTGCGTGTGTGTGACTGTGTGTGGGTGTGTGCATGTGTGAGCAGTTCATGGAATCGATACAGCCTGTCGCAAATAGCATAGCCATCGCCCTTTTCTCCCTGGAAGATGACAAAAAAAACCCCAAACAGAATATTTTGTATTGTCTTATTACTTTCTTATTCTTCTCATCTATGATACATCTACAAAGTCCCCAGATGAAAGACATTTTTATTTTCAGAAACCATCAGATCAGGGGTTGAAGTTGTCTGCGTGCTACTTGGCATTGCCATGGCAACCGTGAGCTGAGGCATGACAACCTGTTCGGTGTGATCGCAGCATCCAAGCGTCAGCTCTCTTGGGTGTGTGGACGCAGATGTGGATGTGTGTGTCTGCCACAAATTGCAGAACAGTAGCACAATGAAAATGTTAATGCAGAGCAGATCAGGGAGCTTCTCAAGAGTCAAGATATGAGAACACACCCCATAAGCAGGTGATGATTATGTAGTTGACAGGCTTTTAAAAGTCAGCACAAACACCATTTACAATATAAGCAGAATTCACCGCATTGTTCTACATAGCTATTTTTTATTACACAGATTTCCCAATGTCCACACCCTATTAGGTACTATTAAATACTGTATCTTGAGGTGCACAGATACACCATGAAGTAGTTGCTTATAAGCATGCATATCAGTAGAATACTGACTCTCTGTTGGTCAGTATAAAGCACTTATGAATGACATATTCTCTGGGTTAGGGTCGTTAAGGGTTAGGGTTATAGTATATTAAGATCATGATTCATGAACAACAGCTTACTTACTATCAATCAGCAATAATTAGGGAATTATTGAGGGAAAATTCTAAGATAATGGCCTAGTAGCTGTAGAATACAGTCATGTAGAAGAAGGCATTAACTGTTCCGGGTCTCTTTTGTTGTATTTTACATTTCATAATGCACCAAACATTTTCAATGGGTGAGAATTCTTGACTGCAGGCAGGCCAGTTTAGCACCTGAACTCTCTCACTATGAAACCATGCTTTTGTAATACGTGCAGAACATGGTTTGGAGTTGTCTTGCTGAAATAATTTCTACATGGCAGCATATGTTGCTCCACGACCTGTATATATCATTTAGCATTAATGGTGCCTTCGCAACTGTGCAGGTGATCCACGCCATGTGCACTAATGCAGCCCCATACAATCACAGATGCTGGCTTTTGAATTATGCAGTGATGACTTAAGTCTGCAAGATGCAGCATCCATGAGTTCCAAAAAAGATTTAAAATTTTTGACTCTTCAGACCACAGGACAGTCTTCTACTTCGCCTCAGTCCATCCTAAATGAGCTTGAGACCAGAGAAGGTGGCGGCGTTTCTGGATATGGTTTATATACGGTTTCCTCTTTGCATGGTAGAGTTTCAGCTTGCATTTGTGAATGCAGCAATGAAGTGTGTTCACAGACGATGGTTATTGGAAGTTTTCCTGAGGCCATGCAGTGATCTTCACTGCAGAATCATCACCATCCAATGTCGTTTTCATCCTTGTCTCCTGTGTACAGAGATTTCTTCAAATTCTCTGAATGTTTTAATGACACTATGAACTGAAGACAATGAAATCCCCAAATTCTTTGCAATTTTATGTTGAGAAACATGATTCTTACATTGTTGCACTATTTACAGTGCAGTCTGTCACAGAGTGTGAACCCCTCCCCATCTTTACTTCACAAAGACTCAGCCTCTCTGGAGCCTCTTTTTATACCCAGTCATGGTACAAACCTGTTGCCAGTCAAACTGATTAACTGTGGGATGTTCCACCAGCTGTTTTCTTTTAGCATTTCACAACTTTTCCAGTCTTTTGTTGCCACTGTCTCAACTTTTTTGAACTGCGTTGTGGGCATCAAATTCTAAATGAGGATATAATTTACAAAAAACAAGGACATTTCTCAGTTTCAACATTTGACATGTTGTCTTTGTGCTTTCAATCAATTATGGGGTGTCAGTGTTTTGCAAATCATCACATTCTGTTTCGTGTTGTTATTTTCATTTTAGACAGCATCCCAACTTTGTTGAAAACAGGGTTGAAGGTCTTCTTTGCAAACACCTGCTGTTGCAGGTAACAAGGTCAGGATCAGTGGAGGGTTTGCTTTAAAAGTGAGAAACAAATGTGTTCTGGCTTGTTTGGTCTGCTGCTTTAAATTTGCTTCTTTATGCATTCATGTCTGGTTTGGAAGCTGAGAAACATGTCTGAAAGTGTCTTCTTCTCTCTCTCCTTTCACACCTGCCATCTCTTTTTGCATCACCTTTTTGCTTTGTTTTTTCACCCCTACTCCCACCTCTCACCCATTCGCCCCTCCCCTCCCCGGTCTCTCCACAGAAGTCCTCCGGCCGAGGAGAGTTGCTGCTCTCCCTGTGTTACCAGTCCACCACCAACACTCTGACCGTGGTCGTCCTCAAAGCTCGCCACCTGCCCAAGACTGAAAACAATGGACCTACAGGTACGTACACCCTGAGCTGCACCTTTGGAGCTGGAACCTGAGGGAACACTGCCTACACAGACAAACACAAATGCATAAACCTCCTTCACAAAACCATAAACAGATGAGACTAAAAGTCATTTTGTTCCTTCTGCCACGCAGCCCAGACTACTTTGGATGCTCTGATAGTTGCCATAATGACACCACCACCACACTAAAGTAATCTGATCAGGATGTGATAGAGAGCACTTTAGTGACAAGCCCATACACACACACACACACACACACAGACAAAGTGTTTACACAGCCTGCCTCCTTGGTCCTCATCACTAATATCCATCATTTCCGCTCAATCGATTGCCGTATTGATCTGGCTTAGGAATAATGTGCTACTCTCCAACCATGGCAGGGATGGATACTCACCATGCCTTTTGTTTCTGCTCTCTGCTTTCTGCTTCTTCAACTCTAGATCCATATGTCAAGGTGAACATGTACCACGGGAAGAAGCGCGTTTGCAAGAAGAAGACCCATGTGAAGAAGTGCTCCCCCAACCCTGTCTTCAACGAGCTGTTTGTCTTTGATCTGCCCTCCGACGAGGGCCTGAGGGACACCAGCGTGGAGCTGCTGCTGATGGACTCAGACACAGGCAACTCACGCTGCCCTAACACCATCCTAGGGCGCCTGGTGCTGGGCACATCTGCGGCAGGCACCCCCGGTGAGCACTGGAGGGAGATCTGTGACCATCCGCGTCGCCAAATTGCCAAGTGGCACGTCATGTCTGAGGATTAGAACGCCGGGGTCTTGGTGGATTCTGTCCATATCCAATCTGGTCCAACCATGAGAGGGATGGAATGAGAATGGGCGGGATTTAACATCTTGCTAGCCGGTACCCATTGGACTTTCAGTGAGGGCGGGTGGGAAACAAGGGGGATGGGGCTCTGATGTTGTGGGATTGGTCGTTTGAAGTGATGTCATCCGTCAATCAATCATTCACTTATCTTTGAAGTTATTGGGGTTCAGCGGGGAGGGCGGGGCATGACAAAGGGAACCCCATAGCTTTAAATGATCCCAAAGACTGACACAGAAAATCACCTGGTAACATGCAACATCATCTCCATGGCAACAAACAATTGTCACTGTAACCGTGTGCAGTGCAGAATGTCTTAAATGTCGCTATTACACTTCTTTTCTTCTTCTGCTCCTTCTTCTCTTTCTTCAGCTCTTCGTCCTATAAATAGTAACCTAGTCCATCATATGAAAACCAGAATGAACCACATCTGACAATGCTGTAAAAAATGTGCATTATTAAAGTTTATTTTCTAACGACAATGTTTTCTTCATAAAGATGTAGATTTTTTATTTACGTTTTTGTTTTGTACTCTTACAGTTGATTTGTTGAACATGTTTTGTAAGTATAAGTGGTATTTCATATATCATTACTTAAGTACAAGAAAGCCTAAATTAGGTGGTTTGAGAAAAGACTGGAACAGACTGAGTGCACTGGGGACAGCTAACTGTGGATGCATTTATTTGTGTGTGTGTGTGTGTGTGTGTGTGTTTCGATATGAGAGTGCTTTTGCTGACGCGACTGTGTGTGCGTGTGTCTGTGTGTCTGTGTTAGCTCTGAAGAGATGTGAGCCACATACTGTTTACTGTAAGTGTTTTGTCCCCCTTACTGTGAGCACAAAGACAGCTGAAGTGTAAATTGTGTGTACCTTACTATAAAATATGGCAAGTTCTGAGAAAAAATTGAGTTTGTAGTCTTTATTTCACGAGTATACCAGTTAATTGTGTGTGTGTGTATTCAGAAGTCTGCTATTACCACGAGAAGCATTTACCTCTTATCTGGTGAATGAATATGTTTTATTTATTTTGTCACATTCAGCAGCTCCATTCCACATTTCTTGTATCCAAGGTAAAAGACTCTTTCGAAATCATAGAATTACAATACAGTCTGCATGGACGTGTGTGTGTGTGTGTGTGTGTGTGTGTGTGTGTGTGCGTGTGTGTGTCCTAACCTCCAGCACGCTGGGGATGACATCATTGGGCCCCGCTCCAAGTCCGATGATGCAATAGCTGCTGAGTGGCAAAGTGCTCCAGGATGAAGTCATCATGTCAGAATTTAATATCAGCTAAGTGGTTCAGTGGGGAGGCAGCTGGCTCAGCGTGCTTATCTGCTTAAAAATACAGATAAAACCAAGACACGTATCTGCAGAACCTCTCGTCATATTCTGCCTCTGTCCTCCCTCTCTCCCCCCTCCGGTCTCTAAGCTTACACCTAGTTACATCATGTGTGAAGTCGCTGGAGAAGCAGGACGTCCTGTCACTCGCCTCTTCCTCTGTGGTTCTGACTTGTGAGGTCGCTCACTGAGGCTGGTTTCTATTTTAAACCTCTGGTGTCATCCTTGAAGCAGTATAACAGACCTGTGCAATGTGCAGCATCACCGCCATCCCCGTCCTCACCTCCTCTGGCTTAACTATTAGAATTAAGCCAGCTATGACCCAATTGCTGATGCTATAGTATGAAGACATATTGTTCTGTATAGGTGAAGTGTATTCAAGGGCATTTTCAGTGCTGTGGCTGTGACTCCGGTCACGATATCACACACTGCAGCCCAGTCATATTGTAAGATGATTGGTGCCATGGTCATGGATGAAAAAAACAAGTCGCACTGCGTTTGTTTAAAGCTTTTACACACTAGCAAGCTTTTACTCTTCTTGGTTCAGTCTTATTTCCAGCAACAGTAGGCAGCTATTTTCAGCAAAAAAGCTCTGATAGACTAACTCTACACTGCTCGACCAGCAGCAGCGACTTCATGTCTCTGTCTGTTCATTTTCTGTTCTGCTAAGTCGTAATTATTGGCGCATACCTTGTTTTTATGTGGCGAGGACTAGACAACAAAATATAATAAATCAGCAAAGGGTGAAATGTTGGAATGAGAAGAAGTAGAAAATAGATAATGACTAAATCAATAAAAGCACAACAGTCTTTCCTCCAAACAAAAGATGAAACTAATAACAGTGAAGAGATTTATTCTTTTGATAGCAAATGTAAGTTTCATTATAATGACTGTTTTTCCAGTGGGGCAGGGTATTTATTTTTCTGCATGATTCACAAGTCAGACAGCCACTGCAAGGACAGCTGCCTCATCAGCCTTTCTAAACCCCTCAGCAACTTTAATGACACCTTCTCTATCTCTCTCTCTCTCACACACACACACACACACACACACACGCACAGACAGACCTGCAGATTTACATGTCCTTCAGATTTCATAGTTCTTTCACAGCTTCTTCAGCTCAGGCTCAGTAAACCGATGCTGCTGAACATCATGCAGTAGGGCCAGTGCTGCAGTTAGCAGTTAGTCCCTGACCCTTGCTCGCCTCAGTGCAATCTTAACACTGTTGACACACACACACACACACACACACACACACACACACTCTTAAACACATGCCTTCATGTACATCAATATGTAGCCTCTCTACTGTAGAGCCTGTCAAACTGAGGTCAGGTCGATTCAGGGAGACAGGTACTGAAATCAAATCACTTACAGCAGGGTGTGTGTGTGTGTGCCTAGAATACAGAAAAGGCTGTGAGTGAGAGTGTGTGTGTGCATATGACTTTGTACAAAATAGAGATTTGTCCTAATTGGGGAACTTGTAGGCAAGCACATAAAGCAAATATCAGTAAACCAGATATCTCTGTTCTTATTAATGCCTCTTGTCACCATGCTTGAGCAGCATTCCCTTTGCTCTAAATCATCCTGGTCTTTTTTATGCGGCTTCAGTTTAATGTTTTTAGCGATAAAAAGAAAAAGAGACATCACTCTTAATCACCAAAAAAGCTACATTAGGCTAGATTTTTAGTGAATTACAAGCTCGGCACAGGAGACCTCAAAGACAATTCAAACTGGCTGCACCAGCTATTTGCAAGCATATGACTTTGTGTGCAAAGGCCTAAATCTAAATATGCATTTTGGAGTTAGTAGTGTGCATCTTAAAATGAGTAGCAAATAGATTTCGCTCAGCTAAATTATGCTCTTTAGTTAGTTAGCCTGACGCTAGCATCATACTTTATACTTGCAGTGTTTTTGACTTGCAACTTGCATTCAACAGCATTCCGATGAAGTGTCAGGTGGTCATAAGCTAACATTCGTTGTCTAAGGTAATTAAGTTAGCAAAACAATCACACCTGGGTCCTTTTTTTTAACGATGTGTAAACACAAGTCTGAACTTCCATGAACTTGTGCCTCCTGGTCTCTGAAATGCGCCATAAAATAGATATGTGAGTCAGACCTGAAGCTTGAAGTACTAACCATGCAGCCGTGAAGCACACCTCCAGAAGATCAATCTGAAGAGGGAAGTGAAGAAATATGGAGAGGAAAGTTTTCAAATGAGACTGCAGGAGTGGAGGGGGAGGTAGATAGATGGCCGGAGGGAGGAGGACATGAGATTAGAGTCGCACAGCCTGATGGGAGTGGAGGGAGGTGTGGAGAGAGGGATGACATAGCACCATGCTGAGACACGAAGTCAAGGCGAAGGGGAGTGAAATTAGAAAGATGAGCAGCGGGAAAGTTAGTTTGGGACACAGTGAGGTGAGTCTGTGAGAAGCTGATGCGTGTGGCTTTGCAGACAAGGGATGTCCGAGGGTCAGCGATACACAACAGTTTAATGACAACCATGGCCACACAGTTTTTTTCAGATATCAGATGCTTCTTTTCATCTAACACTCCTCCTCTTGGTTGCTCTTTCATGATGACGGCGGAGGAGAAACAAAGGGCATGACTAACACGGCGGAGAAGCCACATATTTATATAACCTGCTATCAGTGTTGCATCTTTACCGGGGGCACAGAGGGGGAGAGAGAGGACAAACAACAAAGATAGTACAGGAGAGTCAGAGTCAGAGAGATGAAGCAGGAGAAGGAGAAGGCAAACGTTTGGTGACGAAACTTCAAAGGAGGCCTGTGAATTACTAATGATGACAACATCCTTATATAAGACTCCGGGTTAGAAAGTGTTCGCTGCCTTAGTTGCAGCTAAACGCTGGTTTCATGTGATCATTGCTCTCACACACACACACACACACACACACACACACACACACACACACACACACACACACACACTCGCCCAGAGGGACAGAATGGAGGGGAGGGCTATCTAGAGTATACACTGTAAGAGAGCAACTGAAGATACAGAAGAATTACTTCACTTCAATGTAAAAAATAGCACTATATAGCCTTGTTTTTACCCTGAGATCAGCAAGCCAAGAGACCAACAAAAGCAGAATTTCTGACTTGTGATGTTTGGACATACTGTATGTATCTCTATGTGATTCTTGCCCATCTACTCTTTGTCTTTACCTTCTTATCCTGCTCATTTTGCGAAGGCGTAAACAGCCTTTCAAGTCACCAGCTCACTTGACCTGCACCTGACCGTCATGTTTGTGGACTGAGGAAACCAGAGCGCTGGCAGGACTGGAAGAAACCCACACAGACACTAGAGAACCCAGGACCTCCTTTCTGTAAGGCAAAAATGTTGACCACTGTGCTACCTGTATAAAACATAATCCCACTCTGGATTCCTCCCTCATTCATACAGTATTATTTTTATCTATTTTGAAGCTGAAATCCTGTGAAGTATAAGACTGCTGCAGCAGAGACATTATAACTTTGATATCATGTTTTCACAGACATAATATCATATTGTGTTTTGTGACTTTAAACTGACACTAATCCATAATAATAATATCATGTAACCTTTTCTGCCTCTAATTTGCACACTGTTGCAAGCTAATATCTTAATATATTGTATTTTACATAAAGTTATTAAGAGAAGTTCTCTTCTCTCACAGTTTGTCTTTATTCTTCTACGGTTGAATTGGTGCTATTTTTCTCCACACTAATCTCTTCTGCTTTCACACAGTGTCAAAGTGCCTGGCATTCATAATTCTGACGTCAGCGTATCTGACCGATAATCTCTCAGCCTGTATTCCTCCAGTCACTCCAATCCTTGGATGCTTTTCTATATATATATATATATATAGTGCAATTCTGTCACTCTGTCTTTCAGACTTACTATTGCACAACCCACCACCTCCACATCACCACCGTGACCTCCAAGCTGTTCATTTGAGAGTTTCCAACAGGCTTTACTCCATCTAGTCTCCGGGTGGATGCTGTGCTGTCTGCTACCTCCGTATGGGTCCATGCTTAATGAGGATGCTTGACACCTATGGAGTCTAATCACCAAAGTCTCTCTCTGTTGCTGCGCTCAGTAACTTGCAATTGATCTGTCCCTATTGAACCACACCACAGGCACAATACAGACATCTGGTAATAGTGTATAAAAGCCCCTTTGAGCTCAGATCCCTCCACCGCAACATTAAACCCACTCGGAGTCACAATTATTGTTTTGTCCTCCGGAGCCTTTCTAATCTCACAGTACTGCTCTTTAAAACATCTGTCTGTCTGTCTGGAGAAATATGTCTGCAATACACTGTGGTATGGCGGGGATGAGTCATTGTGAAAACAACCTTCATGACAGACAATTAAACAAGTTTCACTGAGACCTTTACGTTTGGCATACACACACACACACACACACACACACACACACACACACACACACACACACAGGGGAGCCTTTGGCACATATTGCATGCATCCTTCTGCACATAAACTGACATATTATTACAAACAATGTTAGTGAACTGATCAGCGTCTCTAAAGTGGCATTAACATGAAGCATCTGCCTCAATGTTGATGCTTACAAATAAACACCCCCCTACACACACACACACTAATCACCTCATTTTAATGGAGACTGAAGGCTGCCTATTAGTAAGGTTGTGAGAACACAGAGAAACATATTAGTCAGAGGTTGAAGCCATTAGAGGGAAAAAGTCTGGCATTGGTTGATGAGAGCAAACAATTGCTTTTTGGGGAGCTGCAGTAGCTGAGACATACGACAAACAGAACATCACTGCACCCCTGATTTGAAAATATAGTTAATCTGGGGGAGGCAGCCACGTACTGTGGAGGGCTGAACGTCTGCAGGCTTGCATTGCAAACAGCAGGCCGTCTCGCTGATTAACAGCTACGCGAGTAGGAACTAATCTGCTGCTTTTGTGTTTGGGTGAAATGAAAATCAACAGATTGTGGGCAGCCCACGCCACGTGGCTAGCTATACCTTCTTTATAATATTACATATCCTTCTATCAACCCACCATTCATATGCAAAATGCATTACTTCTGTATGGCTGCAAAAATATACTTAAAAAATTCTTATTCTGAATGGAGCATAAAGAGTCCAAGGCAATCTAAAGTTTATACTTTAGCATTTCTTGGCTATATAAGAGAATTCTGACCTGATGGTGGTGCTAAAAGAAAATAAAAGTCATTAGGAATGATCCTTGTTGGGACCTGTGGGTGAACCAATGGCGTCAACTTCAAGTTAGTTTTTGTTCCACAAGCTTTTGTGACCCAGTGCAGTCTCTCATTGGCCCGACTTTCCATCAGTCTTTCTGGATTAAGTGTGTTCCTGGGGTTTAAGGCCCATCTGCATCCACAGGATTTGTCTGGACTAGCCACTGTGCCTCAAATCGCCCATGTGCTCACCTCCTCTGCTGAGTTAGTTATGTCAAACCTGTCATACTCCAGCTGTTAACAGTTCCTGCAGTTCCTGTTTGCGTGTACGGAAAACTGGATCCACTGGATTACTCCGACACAGAAGAAAACTTGACTTCTGATTCACTGAATCTAAAAATGTGTGTAGCACTGCTGCAACTGCTGGCAGTGTTGGTGAGTTTGCCAAATCAGCAGGCCAAACTACATGAACTAAACTGTTGTTTTTAGAACAGCCACATGCATCAGTTCCTTTGACCTCACCCTGTGTCTCGCGGCTCTCACTCCACACACCCCTCCTTCAACTGCCTCGCACCACCCTGGGGAACCGTGCCTCACAGTTTGACAACCTCTGGTCTAGGCCTCATGGGAAATGGAGTTCATTAAAGGCCATGAATAATAATATAATCAGAAAAATTATCTTGTTTTTTAAATTACCATCCTCATCTTGATAAATGGAATGAACCACACAATATACTGTCATATGTTCCTCTTTAGACTGATGTCATACAGTCCTATTTGGAGTTGAAAATGATGTGTTTCAGCTTGAATTTCAAACATTAATTAGGAATGCTGTGCATCACAGTTAACAAACCTGACCAATAGCAATTATCTCCCTTTATGGCTCCAGAAAAAATCTAGCCAAAAAATATTTGCATGGGTTGTTAATAAGTTGCGCCCTCCATCCCTCCAACCAATCAAGACACAACCTGGGCCATTTTAACCAAGGAAGGGTCGAATAAAGGATCCATTTAGGTCGCTATAGCAACAGCATGAAGGCCACGGGTGCCTATCTTTGAGCAAGACGGCAAATAAGATAGACAACAAGGTCCTGTTGGGTTTACAAGACCGAGCCTATAAAGCTACAGCCACCTGAGGCTAGAGTGTGTGTGTGATTTGGGCACACACACGCAAACGAAAGGTTAAAAACAGGTTCACTGATCTCTTGCCTCCACATTACCTTTGCTGCCATGGCAACAGAGTGCTGTAGCGGTTCCAAGGTAGGAGGGCGGTGGAGCGCACGAGAGACGGGGAGGGAGGGTAACAAATGGAGGAAGATATGTTGGAAGAGAAGGAGGAGGAATGTCGGGCAGCAGGCGGGAGATTGATGGCAGGGATGGCAGACTGAGGGGGTGGATGCCTCGGCCAGCCTGAGCAGTTTCGCTCTGTCAGCCTGGCAAGAAGGCAGCAGATATGGAAAGGAGGCAGTGTGAGATAATGGGCATGAAAGAACAAGGTTGGCACAACTGCACTGATAAGTTTTTGCTTCCACTGTCAAGTCCCAGTTCTGAAGGTCTATCCCTTGTTTTTGCAGAACAGTAGAGACCCAGAATACTTGTACTGAGGTTAAAAAGAAATATACACTGTGTTTGGAGGAAAAATGAACTGCAGTAAATAGGAATGGAAGGATGAAACAACAACAGTCTCTTGGGTTCATTTCCTTGTTGGCGTCTCCCTGCAGGGACCACAGCTCATGAGACACGTGGAGAGACAGAGAGAGAGAGAGCAACATCTTAATCTTGTCACAAAGCAAAAGCTCAGATGATAAAATGACCTTTAAAGTGTGAACATGTGTGATGGAATAGCTATGCAGGATGGTCCATGCAACAGATGCAACATGGGACAGTTTAGCAAATGGGGCTTTATGCAGCTGTGCAGTTCCATGCTGGTGCAAGTGCAGCGTCAGCAATCTGGAGAAATGTTTAGCCTGAAAAGGAACAGTAATAAAGTACAGCACAGACTGCTGGTAGTTGCTATTTAATCTATATTCCTCAAAGTCTGTTTGGAATTCTGTCTAATTTCATATGTTGGCAAGTTCTTCCCCAGCAGCACCAATCACAGCTTCACCAAACTACAAGCCATCTGGAAATTAATGAAAATACATGAACATCAAATAACTGGAAAACACTTTTTCTGAGAGACACAGTGTTTCTTCTTTGCGGAAATATTAGTGTTATCTGGATTATAGAATTATCTTAATCTTGCTCACCTCTCAATTTGGAACAATTCTCGAATGTATTACGGCAGTTTATGTCAATTAGACCTCATTTCATCTACAAAACTTTGGGAACCAAGTTTAGGAAAAACATTTGGCAGGGCTCATCCAAATATGTTCCAAATCCCTCCAATGTTAAAAGAAAAACTTTAATAAAACGAGAAAAATGGCAGAAAATGTTGTGAAAAATCATCAGTCACTTGTATGTTTAGTGATGGTTTTAAGACTCTGTCATCTAATTTTCTGGTTTGCTGTGGAAATGAGGATGAAGAGGCTCAGAGGGCAATAAGACTGTCATATGGCCAATATGTTTCTCTAGATTAATAAAACTTGTTAGAGGGGGAAAAACTATCCTGCCTATTTCCTGGCTTGATGTCACCTTATGAACAGCTAATTTAATCATGGTGCAGAGTTAGCACACTATTCTACAATATTCAACCAACAGAAATTCTATTTTCAGAAAGAGCAACATCCAATTAAATATAGACAATGTCTTAATATTGGATGTTATTGTACAGTAAACAGGCGTATCCTATCATTTGCTTAAAGTGGTATAAACATAAAATCCTTGTTAGAACAGACAACTCTGCGTTCAGCCCCTGGCTCTGGTGGTGCTTCCTTAGTTAGAATAGGTGGCAAGTGGACACACAGTAGAAAATCTATTCCATTACTGTGTATCTAAATGTATGTGTTTGGTGAAATGTGTGAATGTGCCATTGAATTCTTCAGAATAAGCTGCTGCAGACGTTTATCTTTAAGCAAAATGAAAAGGCGAATTAGTTTCTGACATTGAATGTCCGGTCTGAGGGACCCTCATCATCTTTATCGCCATGTATTTCCATGGCTGCTTGCAGAGACGGGGGGAAGGTGTGGTTAATGGTCTGCAGCCAGCAAGGCAGGGGAAGATCAAAAGAGCAACCGAATCTGAACACGGAGGATTGTGTGAGCGTGTGAGATTGGTGCGAATTTCATGTGTTGTTAATGGACATTTTACAGCCCGGGGCGACAGATGAAGGGAGCCAACAACTTCCTTTTGATCTCCCCTGTACCACCCCCTCTCCCTCTCCCCAGTTTTTCCTCTCACTCCGTGTCTCCATCGCTGTCTCACTGTTTCTTCGCTTTTATTTATGGCTCTCAGTCGACCACTCTCTGCCAGAACATCCTCTCCTCGCGCTCGCCGCATCATCTTTCATATGCGGCTCCTGTTACCGGCCATCCACCCTGCTCTCCCTGCCCCTCTCGCCACATCCCCTGTGGTCAATAGTGGCCCACACACACACACACACACACAGAGAGAGAGAGCCTTGATCTCTGACCCTGCTCTCTTTCCCACCAACAGCAACTCCTGCCATGTTGTAAAACCGCAGAGTTCATATATCCTCAATGGACTGTCACTCACCTCTCATCCGTCTCTCCCTTCACTCAGTCTTCCCATGCCTTTGATTTACACACATACTGTAATAAACAAAAAATATACAATACTGTATGGTATTCCTTCATTTTCCAAGATGGTAAATGGACTATTTATCCATCAGGACTATTAGCCCACATCGCCACTTGAGGAGTTTTGGCATAGGACTGGACATATGTGCAGTAGGAAGAAGAAGAAGAAGATGATGAAGAAGAAGAAGATTGGCAAATATAAGAGGCTGCTGCAATACAACTGAGGGATGTATTGACATCACTGACCTTAGATGCTACATCATGACTCACTTAACAAGACACTGCACTGCATGACAATTGATAGCATGACCGTAAACACACACACACACACACAAAAACACAAAAACACACACACACAATCTATTTTCAAAAATGACCTTAAGAAGGATATAGAGTACGTAACCACTTACGACATTCATGCAGAGTCACACACACAGACATACACACACACAGAATGGTGTATTATCAATCTACAACTTAAAAAGGCTCTGCTCTGAGTCAGTGTGGTATAGTATACCACAGTAACAGTAAGCAGCAGTACCTTCCTCACTGACTGTGGTACAGATGAGTCATAAAACTTCATTTGCGATATTTAATAATTAATTCCCTCATATCTTCCATTAGCGTCTGCACTGATATCCCATAACAGGAAAACCTTCATTGATTTTGATCATTGACGATCACAAGGGTCGCTTTTATTTACTGTGCAAAGAATGTTTTCCCTGACAATGTGGTTATGTTGCTTAAAGCAGTACATTTGAATTTATTATTTGACAATCTAGCGGTATTTCATTTTTAAAAATAGCCTCCCAGCATGCACTGGGGCAACAGACTTGTGAACACAAGTCTCTTTTTATGTGTTCGTGCATTTTTATTGCTGTTCTTTTGTTTTACTCTGCAGCATTTCCCAGCACTACAATTAGATGTCACCATTTTATTTCAGTGTCAATGTTACTGTTAAAAACAAACCTCCCAAAATTATTGTAGCACGTTTATATATATATGACTGTGTTCTTTGTGGCCATTTAGAACTGATGCTTCACTTAAATCCTTGAAAGACTTCCTGTGTTTCACAATTCCAAGTCACACACCTTCAAATGGATTGCAGGGAGGTCAGACAATACGGAGGTCAGCTCAGATCAGAGAACACTTCAGTTCTAAAGGGCTCTTTGGTGCTCATGGGTGCTGGGCTCAGTGGATCAGCAGCTGAAGCATGCTATTGCAAATGGTGTTCAAGAGGCCGTTTGCAAGCTGTTTGTGCCACAACCTACTTTGCATAGAACTCAAAGTGAACAAGACTGCACACTTTCAAACCTTCAGCTGAGGCACAGAAAAGGCGCCGTGAGGTTAAGCAGCTTAGCCTAATTGGATTTGACTGTCAGATTTCTCCGGAAAAACAAAATCTTCTGTCTGCATGGATGTCAATCGAGGCTACAAATTGATAGTTCTTTCGAGGTCCCTAACTCTCGCTGTGACACCACTAAGCCAGCCTCCTCCGCTTCTTGCTCTCCAGATTTAGTAGAGGCAACCTGGATTTGAGGGGGTAAGACTGGACCAAGAACCCCAGAGACAGCCAGCTGTTGTGGGCTTAGCGGAGGGTCAGGGGCTGGTTTGCCTGGATAACAAATGACATTGACAGTACAGACTGATCCGACTGAATGAGCAGAGAAAGAGAAAGACAGAGACTGTGCATGTGTGAATGTGCTGAAGCTGCATCCCAGAGGAGGTGAAAAGGTAGAAATTAGTATTTTCCAACCATATTAAAATGCAGTGGAATGGGCCCTCGGGACACCAGGTAAAATCTCTTACCCTTACGTTCCTGAAGTAGTCTTATTTAATTAAATATTACACGATGAATTTCCAACTATGCATCAGATCCAGCATCGCATCAAGAGGGATGGAGAGTACCCAGAGTTACAGAAGCAGAGCAGGGTTTAACGATTTTCTGCGTCGATGGAAGCTCAACCTACACGCTTACTGACATAGGAAGAGATGCGCAGACAGCGAGCACGTACACAAACACACACTCACACCCACACGCGCAGAGTTGCTCGTTAGGGCTTAGCCTCCCTAATGATCCCTTGTCTTCATCTGCTGCTGCTGGTTAATTGCAGCCGCCGGAGGGACGAAGGTAGGTTATCGACCGGCTTGGCACAACAGCGTCACTCATTTCAGTCACGGCGCACTCGAAAGGAGCAAAAGGTTTGGGCCGCTGCAGATAAAAGCATCTCCACACGGTGTTCTGCAGAACAGTAAAGCCATGAGATGATGTTGTCACGCCTTTATACATTTGCTAAGAGGGCAAATCGCATTTTTAGACCAGCATGAACAATAAAGGGTACGAAACCAGGTCGCACAATGAATTCTGAGAGCATGTTGCTTCTGTAATAGAGATATTTGCAGCTGAGTGAAGATACGTGGGTAGATACTGTGACACAAGCTGGGGTTAATCAAACATGTAATCAGTTAGGGAGAAAAAGCCTTTTTTTCCCAGAGAGAGTGGCAGAGTGTTCGTTGGGATTTGCTATTTGAAGTAATCACTGGACATTTCTTTTGGGGGGAATTTATTGTTAAATATATACGTCGTACTGTGCATGTATTCTAGAATATATGTGTGGAATGAGGTCACTGATGCTCCTTGTGGACACTGGGGATAAAAATAACCACTATAACTGTAGTTCTCACCAGTTGTCAAGAACCAGTGGTTGTTTTCAGCCGTTGGGCCTCAGAGAGCATTAATCACCTCTGATGCAGAGCGTCGCAGAGATTCTTCCCTATGTGTTTCTATGGAACTATCCAAAGACGCAGTGGATGGATGCTGCTAACGAGACAATCCAAAACGAGGCTTAACTTGGCCGAAGGCTGCAATGATATTTGTTGTATTTACTGTCCAGAAGCTGTGGCTTTGCTTCAGTTGTGCTGACAGCATCACCTCAATATCTACCTTGAGTGTGGCAGTTGCTCCTCATCCTGTCTTCCTCTGGCAATAAACCTCAGCAATAAAACTGTCTTCAAATCCCTCCAGTTGTTTCTCTTGTTTACCTCCCAAATGGGTTTTGAAATGAAGAGCAGAAATTGTTTTTTGAGGCAAGAACTTTGTACTCACTTCAAATTGTTTGTGAAATGAATTAAAAAAAAAAGTGAAACTACACGAAAACGTAAAAGTAAAAGCCCCAACGACAGATGTTCAGCCAGGCTTCAGATTCTTTATTTATTTCCATTCAGCTTTATTTTTCAGCAGCAGCTCGGAGGAAGGAAGATAAAATGCTGATCAAACACGCAGCCGTTTGGGGAAAAGCATCCCAAACTGCCTGTCAAGCTCCCGCCGAAAACTGCTGTTTTCACAGCCAGTGATCAAACAGCTGACATGAACTCAATGAAAAACTATTTTAAGATCAAGGAATTCATATCAGGGGTTTTCAGCCTTGAAAGGCCACAAAAAATGGCGAGATGTTTTTGATGAAACATGAATAGTTTATATTCAGTAAAGTCTAAATTCCTAACAGCACAGACACAGATACTGGTTTATTGGGTTATCTGAAGGATAAACACTTGAATCCAAATTCCAGTTTGTCCCGTCTATTCCTTTCAGTCGAGGGAGAAATGGTAGGGATGACCTCCTGTACCTTCACTACAAGGATAAAATTTATAACATTGCACAGGCTGACACTGCTGCCTCTCATCAGATGCAACTGGAAGTGAAACAAAATAAGGGAAAACTCAACAAGAGAGGTGGTAAACTAAAGGTTTCAATGTTTGACGTCTCTGGTGAGCAGAGCGCCGCGCCAACAAACTGAACTATGTGGTCAATTCCACAGAGCATCAAACATTTATGGGTGCCACCGGGGAGGTCAGAGTACAGTTTGATTGGTGTCGTGTTCAAGGGCATGTTAAAAGAGATGGAAACTGAATACACTGTGGGATTCCCAAGCGAAGGGATGGAGTGGGAACCATCGGGCTACTAGATACCTTGCTGACTCATCTTTAAATGTCAAAGCAGATAAATCTCCTTAACTGAGAACAATTTAGTGTACATGCATTTTGCTCTCATTTACATAACAGTTTGGGTTCATGCTTTAAAGCTGGTTTAGCACTGACACCTCAAAGCTGCAAGGATCAAATAGCCCTCCACAGTTCAAGTTAGCTCAAGGGCACTTTAGGGGGAAGTGATTTGGAAACTGTCTGAAAGAGTCTGCTTCAATCTGGCTGCTGTGTGTTCTCATCTTGGGAAGTGAAGTTGATGTTAACTTTGCTGCAGAAACTTCATTTCAGCATTAGATATAGAAGCCAAACAGAGCAGCTGATTATTTCCTTTAGGGTCAGCTTTGTTTTTATATGTGGTCATGTGTCTGATCATTTCCTTTTCTAACCTTTAAGGTCATTCCTTCACTAAATAAAAAAGGGCTAAAGTGGCTACAGGCTGCTAAAAAAAACAACAAAGAATTTATTTTTTCTTTACAGAGAAATGGAGCTAATACAAAAGTGTCCAATGAAACGTTGTACAAGTTTCATTTGGAAACCAGATGAAATGAGATTATCCTTTTTTTCCCCAAAAGTTAGCCAAGAAAATCCCACTTTCATCCTTGTGTGCAGCCGGCTAGCTTAGCTTAGCATTAAGACCGGACACAGAGAGACACAGCTTGCCTGTCTCAATCTGTAGGTTAGCGAATCAGGGCCAAAGCTGTAGACAGTGCAGCCAGTGAAACTGCACTGCGTATCACGAGCAGGCCCCACCCAACAGCAAGATGGCCCCTGGCAAAGCTGTCCTGAAAAACCTGTATCCACTAAAACCCTTGAGGAGAGGGTAAAAGATGTCCAAAAGAGGTTTATGACTTTAATTTGACCTATTTTAAATGAAATGCCTTTTTTAATTTCATCATGTAACCATTCAAATGACAGGACTTCACAGGACTGACCACTGAAAAGCCATAAAGAGCTTTGACTTGTATAGATCTCATTTTTAACCAAAATGCACCCTCCTGGTTTGAATCTCTCTTCATTTCATCGGCCTGATTCCACCGTGGTTAAATCAGTTCATGCCCATATAAAAGCCCACCACGTAGTCATGTGCACAGTGCAGTGGCTGCTGAGGAGCTCGATAGTCTCAGGTGGTGAGTCACAGGCACACAGCAGTCACTCACCGCCTCCATGTTGTCTGTTTCCTCTCACGTCACATGTTAATTTAATTGGATTAGGTTTGGTAGTCGTCATTTCTGCACAGCCAAACAAGGAAGCGCACACAGAAGGAGAAATGCAGAGTAAGAGAGGACTATATTTAAACCCTCCTCAGAGCTGTCCAAACAAGACTATATTTACTGTGGCTGTGCAATCGGTTACCTACCAGTAGTTTTTGGGGTTCTAATACAACATACACACACTGACTGTACAACACAAAAGATCATACATGGACACACAAACATGCATGCAAGCACATTCAAAGACTCCAGAAAATCAGCATAAACAATCAGTTTTAATGAACGAAACTGATATGGTTCATGTGTATGTGTGAGTGAGAAAAAGAAACAAATAGACATCACCTTGGAAGCAGCTATGCTGTAGCTATAGGGATTAGTTTCACGGTTTGCCGCTTGATTGTTGTAAATATGAATATTTGATCACCATAATTCCACATCCCAGAACC
The DNA here is from genome assembly GCF_017976325.1 of Chelmon rostratus. Classification (NCBI taxonomy): domain Eukaryota; kingdom Metazoa; phylum Chordata; class Actinopteri; order Chaetodontiformes; family Chaetodontidae; genus Chelmon; species Chelmon rostratus. The sequence goes on along the minus strand of NC_055680.1, from coordinate 6,149,999 downwards.
AGTGTTCATTTGTTTAAACAGAAATACTACGACATAGAAGCCAATTTCTGCCAGATTTTTTTTTTTTTTTTAAAAAGCTGAGATGTTATGTGTAATAAAATATGTCACACTTAACACGTCACATTTTCAGATAATACATCGAAAACAACAAAATCATGAGCTGGTGAGTACAACAATGAGATAGACAGTCAAAATTACCTGAAGGTCAAAACTATGACAAACTCAGAACACTGAAACCCTGACTTTAATCGAAGGTAATACAAAGACAACATATCAAATGTTGAAACTGAAAAGCGTCATTGTTTTTGAAAACGATATCCTCATTTAGAATTTGATGCAGCAACACAGTTACAAAAAATTTGTGACTATGACAACAAAAGACTGGAAAAGTTGTGAAATGCTAAAAGAAAGCAGCTGGTGGAACATCTCACAGTTAATCAGGTTGACTGGCAACAGGTTAGTGACATGACTGGGTATAAAAAGAGGCTCCAGAGAGGCTGAGAGGGGTTCACCACTCTGTGACGGACTGCGCTGCAAATAGAAAAACAATGTAAGAAAAATGTTTCCGACAATGAAAAATTGCAAAGAATTTGGGGATTTCATTGTCTCAGCACATAATTTCGTTAAAAGATTCAGACAATCTGATGAAATCTCTACGCATATGTGAGAAGATAACGGACAACAGGTGGCAACAAGGACTGAACTGAGAGAGTGATTTGCAGGAATGGTGAGAAGGCATGAAGGAAAAAGCTCCACTCATCATCCAGAGGGCTCTCCACTGGAGCAGCATGACCGCTCCCTCCATCAGTCATTCACCTCCTCCACTCTCGTCTGTCTTGTTGCTCTCCAATGCTTTCCCTAATAGGCTGTGAAGAAGAGCCTATTGCAATGATACTCATGCTTGAGAAGTCAGTGTTAAAGCAGCTACAAGAAGTATTGAACTGGTTATGAAACAGTCTCAGATGAATACTGAGGCCTCTGTATGACCTATATAAGCAAATGAGACCATCAGCAACAAGACTGGTTATTTCTATATAATCATTCTTAATGCCTGTCGCTGGGTCTAATTCCCTGCGAGATCAAACGAAACATTCAGGCAAGGTTTTGCAGTATGTAGTATAAAGTTTAGAGGGAGAAGGAGAATTAACAGTATATTTTGTGGCGATAATAGAGCAGGATCAGCAGAGAGAAAATTGATCCACCTGTATGATTTGTATTTCATAGGAAAGGCAGTCTTAACCCCAGGAAACACTACAGCTTTTGTCCAGAGGGGTCAATAAAATCCACACAAATGAAGGTTTCTTGTAGTCTCTTTACTTAAAATGCTGCTATCTGTGTTTGTGTGTACTATGAGAATGTTGGAGGGGCAAAATGTCATCACAAAAATTATTATTGGACAGGCTGATAAGTTGTCCGTCCAACTGCCTGCTGTAGTAGCCTTCCTGATGCATTTCTGTATGAAAACTTCCTGTCTTTGTTTTGTTCCCTGCCAGTTTCACTTAACACCTGTTCTGAATCGTCCAATCAGTTCCCCAGTATTTATAGCCCTAGTGATCCACTACCTGTTTGCCATACTGCAGACTAGCCTTTGCTATCTCTAGTGATTTTTGAACTTTTAGTGCTTGGAGAACTTGGAGTTTTTGTGTGATCCTTGCACCCCTGGCTCTTTAATTGAAGACTGGAACTGAGGGTGTTCACTCTGTTTGAAATCTTTAAGGTGACGACAAAGTAAATCAAATCAAAAGGGGCCTTTTAGGAGCAGGTCATGGTCAGATCAAGCAAGCCATGACAACAAATCAAAGAAAACTCACTCCACTGATCAGCTTCACTGTAGTTTTATCCCTCTGTGTTGTGTGTATTTGCATAGTTCAGAGTCAGCATTTCCGACAAGATAAAGAATTGTCAAGGTGGCAGAGGACAACTAATCAGTGCAGTCAAAGAGTATCATGATAATGAGCCTTTTACTGTTGTGTTAAAGTAATTAAGATAACATTAACTTAATTAAATTAATCATATGTAATATTTAGTAGCCAGTACTGTGCAGTCGGTGTTTGAAGTTTGCAGCACACATCAGGTGACGATGAATATCTTGCTCTGAACTGATGCCACAGTCTGGCTCGTTGAGCAGCTCTTTGACTCTGCGTTGAGTTGTGACAGGTAGAGGAATGATGGACGGGAGGGTGCTGTCTATTTCTGTTGCTGTATATTGTCTGGACAGAAACAGAATATACGAATACAGAATATACTGGTCAGTCAGCTCGCCACAGTAGGCCTAGACACAACTAAGTTATTTTAGCAGAACAGCTAGCTGGCCAGTTGTCTTAATGCACTATTTCATGCAATACGATCAGTTTAGCTCTATAAAAAGCAGTACATCCTCTGTTTACACTTGGTAGTTTTCAATATGTCACTACACTAACATGAAATGCTTCATGCACCATACAGTAGCTTCTGAAGGAGGGCGTCCGTGAACCTTAAACCTACACTGTTGGATTTTCAGTAAAGAATATTTCAAATTTGGTCTTAAAACATCCTTGGTTGCTTTGTCTCTAATTATGGGTCCACTGTTCTGCTGCAAAATCCTAAAACAGGGGGAATGCACACAAAATCTCTGCGTCGTAAAGGCTTAAAATTTAAAATGAGCACAGAGGTACCTTCCCTCTTCAGCAGATGAATGTGAAAACAGTCTTGTAGTTTCAAACGATGCACATATGTCTTTCTATACAATGAAAACCAGTAAAACACATTATTGGTCGGAGAGGGCATTGATGTTTTCCTTTAGCTTTTTCTGGTTAATATGTGAGAATAAAAGTTTTTGTTTGGCAGCTCACACTGACTTTGCAGCGCTGTGGGAAACTCTGATAAAGTTATCAAGTATCATGTTAACCTAATGTGGTGAATTAAAATAAAGCCTGTGTGTGTATGTGTGTGTGGGTGGGCGTGGGCGTTTTCCTGCTCCTCCATGCATTTCACTACAGGAGGGGAGAGAGACAGAAAGACAGGCAGAAAAATAACAATGTGAGAAACCTATATCATCATGGAAACAGGAGGAAATGACTGCTCGTGTTTCTCTCCCTCTTATGTCGGCGTGTCATATGGGTGTTTCATGTGTGCTCAACTCTCGCGCTCCGACTGCCTTCTGTGGGGTTTCAGTAATTCAACGTTTATGCAGCGAGGAAATGTTTTAAGATGAGAAGCCCTTTAGTGTTGACTTCTGGGAAAACTCTGAAGCTAAGTACCATGATGAACAGTGTGACAATCGCATCTTGAAGTGCAGATGGGCTGCAATTTCAGCACCTCATTTGCAATGTTGTCTGGGCCTCATGCTTCATTTGCTTTGGAGATTGGATTCTTTCAGCCACTTCAGTAATTAGATATTTTAGTGGCTTTGGGGAGTTTGTGTGAACTGATCCAAATGCTGATATTACTTTTGATTTTTTTTTTCATTTAAAATCAGACTGAGGTTAATAAAATAATACTTGCAAATAACATTGTCCTATTGAAGATCTTAACAGTCGCTGGTACGTCTGTGTTGTTCTGTTTTCATGGATTCCGATGTGACACTAATGCTTTTTGGTAGATTGCTATATTTTGAAGCTGACAACATGCATTGCAGCCAGTGTATCACTTTGAAATAGAGACATGTGACAGTAGAAATGCATTGATTTAGCTCATATAACATGCCATATACTTCCCATAAAAACAGTCAAATAAATAAATAAATGTAGAGCATTTCTAATTAATAGAGTGGTGCAACTTTAAAACACTTTTTATTTATCTAACACAAACATCATAGAGCTTGTATGGCAAGTTGATCCAGCACAGAATATGTACGATAGTGTCAGATGATGTGGAATAAGATCATTTACTTAGAGAAACTCAAAAGGGAAAACCGTATGAAATGAAAGCTTGTTTAGTATTTCTGTAGTCTCTCAATTACTGCTTGATCTGGGGTACATATGTCCAGTTTCTTCCTGGTTTGCATGGCCACATCACTGGGTTCAGTTTTCACTTATTACGCAACACACATTAAACGAGCAGGGGTGGAAAGCCTGTGGCCTTCGGATCATATGCGACCAGCAAAACCGTTTGATACGGCAATTTTAAGTCAGAGGCAATTAATAAATACAACATTTATTGTGATTAAGACAACATAACATAAAACAGTAAACAAGCACGTTTTTCCGAGCTGTCCCAGAACGCAACACACGTCGCCGTCAACACACGTCACTGCATCATGGCGCTTCACGTAAGTAGATGTGGAGTGTCGCACTTTCCATGAGAAATTGACAGACAATCATTTTTTATTTAAGTAAAACTCAAGCCAGTGTGAGTAAGTTAGTTTGTGGGGACGAACTCCGTGTGATGGAAAAAGTTTAATTTCAAGACTCATTACGGCTACCAACATGCTAAACTGGATGAGCTACGAGGACAGATGTGCTTGGATAGTGTTCAGTGTCTTCAGTGGAATTTAGGAGCCCAACAAGCAGTTTTCAAGACCACATTGTGACAGAGACAATGTTATACAGGAGAGTTTTGTGGTTAGCAAGATAATAGCTAAGAAGCTTAACCCTCACTCAGAGGGAGGATGTGTGAAAGAGAGCCTTGTTGCTGCTGTGGAGCTGCTAACACAAGACGAAGTAAAACTGTTCCAAAGTGTGACCTTCGAGATGATGGGAGATGATGGAGATGAAGAGAAAATCTGACGTGGAAACTCTCTGACAGCAGGTGTTTGAGTGATTTGGCCTTCATGGTGGACTTTAGCAAGAACCTCTCAGAGCTGAACCTCTGCTGCTCATCTCTCTGCTTTCAAATGTAAAATATTTTGAAGTGAAGTTAAAGCTGTTGCAACTGCAAAGAGGAAACACTGCACAAGTGATAACATACAGTAATATCTGTGGAACCATAGGCTGCAGCTGCAGAATGGTGGGACACTTTTCTGTGGTGTACATGTACGGCTGAGTGTGTCCATGATTTTTTTGCCTTAAACAACAACACATTCGCAGGTCAAGGTGGAACCTTTTACCTGTATCGCTTCCTCTCATTACAGCTCGCTCTGGCGTGTGTGTTGGCCCATCTGTTGCTCTTTTCCACAGCTTCACAGTCTGTGATTGATGGAATGAGCCGAGCAACAGATGCAGACAGAAGGATGGGGATATATTTATTGAAGGAAATAAAAAATGGATAGAGCAGGGGAGACAGAGGAAGCGAGAGACAGAGAGAGGAAGAGAGAGACGAGCTGTCAGGGGTTCTTGAATGGCACAGCAATTTCCACCTGCAAAAACAAGTCCTTTGAATCCCTGCTGCTCCAGCTCAGACAGAGTGAAAAGATCCTCTCTGTGACGGTATCTGACATGCTGTTATTGCCTTTCACTCGCTGCACTTTGAGCACGCTAATGGATGTGCACCAACTTCCATTCATGTACAGTGCAGGAGCACACGTACATGCACACGCTTTGCGGAAGCCCCATTTCCGTGTTTCTGAAGTGGAGGAGGAACCAGAACATTTTTCTGTCATTCAGTGAGATGGGTGTCACTCCAAAACACAGAAAAGGTGACAAGAGGTGGAGTTGTATGAATGCATGCGCACGAACACGCACAAACATCCACTGCATCTGAACTCCAAGTGCTCTCACCTGTTCTTAAAGTGGAAACAAAATAGAAGAAAAAAAATGCTTTGAAGTTAGAGGCAGCGCGAGGAGCTTGTTAAGAGTGATGTCAACAGAAAGTCAAAAGGAAGTCACGGAAGAATCTGGAGTCAACAGTTTTTTAAGTTTTTTACTTTCTCAAAGATGGCAACGCAGCAGGGATAGCTCAGTTACATATTACGCTTCTCGATTAGAAAAACATGAGATAACACGACGTCCGCCAGTGGCTTTACGAATAAATCAGAGGGAAACACGTGTGCACTGCAGTAAAAAGTGGATGAGTAACTGGAATGGACAAACAATAGGTGAAGAGATGTCACAGTGGGGCTGGAGGAGAACAGAGGAAAGACAAGACAGAGGAAGGAGGTGACCAAGTGTACTAATCTTCCTCACCTTGACAAAGTCCTGATGATGGTGGACTTTGTTTTTCTCTGGCACGTGTCGAAAGCTGAGTGAATATGTTACCCAGTCCACCAGTTTGTAAGTCAACCCCTTAAGCCTCACTGGAGAGGAAAGAGGGGAGGAGGAGGAAAAGGAGAGAGGGGATGCCTGAGAAGGAAGGGGGGAAAGAGGCCTCAAAACAAACAAGAGCAAAAAGAACAAAAAGACGCAGCGAGGTACGGCGGAGCTCTGGGGTTTTCCAACATTACTACAACATATTCATCACATTTGTAGTGGTGCAGTCCAGCAGCTGCAGGGATGTGGATGGATACCAAAACGGAGATGGAGGAGGCCAGCAGGAGCCGTGCCAGCTTCAGTCAGCGCGTGTTGAATGGTCTGCTGTTGTGTACTGGGGACATGGACCACTTGGACAAGTCCATGCAGGGTAGGAAAACTTTCACAATCCGCTGTTACATCCCAAAACATTTTCTTACTCCTAATCTGGACCCACGCATTAAATGTAATGTATTGGATGACCTTTATCAGATGTGCTTAGAAAATGCATAATTCATCATCAAGTCTGAGTTTTTTCATAATGTGATTAATTACAAAACTTTTCAAAAAGAAGAAAGTTTGCCAAACACTTGGAATGTGTTAAACTGCCATAATCATAAATAAGTGAGTCTGAAATGCTTACACTGCCTTTAAAATATGTAGATGGAGTCATCACACAACTCCCACGGTGGATGCTGCAGCACTCTTCCTCCAACATAAAACATAACATCATTAAACTCCCATCATGATTCATCCTAGAAAAGCCTGTATTTGCATCAAGAAACCCAACTGAGAAACAAGCTTTGTGCTGCAGTTTGCCTCTTTAGTTCCATTATTACTACATTTGAAAAATTAAAAAAGGCTGAAAACATTGCTGTCCCCAGCAGGTTTGGGTGGAAATGCTGCCAAAATATTGTCAAATGTTGTCTTTCTGTGTCCTCAGACAAGTTGTTTGTGCTGCAGCTGGCGGTGTGGGGACTGAGAGGGGTGACCAGGGTGATTCTAGCCAACAACCCGCTGAGCGGTGCTCTCATCTTGGCTGCGCTGTACTGGGCCTCCCCCTGGCAGGGCCTGCTGGGAACTCTGGGTGTACTGGCCTCTACGCTAACAGCTGTTGTCATAGGGCAAGACAGGTGGACTGATGTGAACGTACAGAGAAACATACACACAAGCAGATAGAAGCTCAGGAAAGTGCACTTTTGTATGTACGTATTTTATGAGCTGGGTACAGAAAATTGTCCCTTTCAAAAAATTGAATCTTCAGTGAAAACTTGCCTGTTGATTGGAGGCCGACCCTGTGACACAAGCCTATAATTTGCTCGACCTTACAACTGAAGTTGATGGAGGGTTCTACTTAAAATTCATGAGAATAACAGCTGCGTGACTGATAGCCCTGCATTCACCCACACCCACTGCCTAGCAGTTCTTATTTTAGATCCTATCCCAATATTTATGCCATGCACAGTATAATATGCTAATATGCAACCTTGTTTTATGGTTCTGAAAATAATTCCATCTGAACTGGGGCTCCGACTGTTTTTAAGTCTGACATGTTGAATACATTTCGTGTCACCTGGAGGCCTCGGCTCATTAAAACACTTGAACAATTATTTGTTGAGAAGCTGAGCTAATGCGTGCTTTCATCATTTTTATGATGTTAGCGTACATCACTGTGTTACAGAAAAGTCCTGGTTTATCTACCAGTTATGACTCTTCCTGTTCTGCATGCATGTGTGTGTGTGTAGTGCTGAGGTGTCAGGAGGTCACCATGGTTTTAACGGCATGTTGGTGTCTCTGCTGATGGGAGTGTTCAGCTCGGCTGGAGACTGGTACTGGTGGCTGCTGCTGCCTGTCTGCTTGGGGTCAGCTACATGGTAAGACACTCGAACACACACACACACACGCTGTTCATTCTGTAACTTGACAGGCATGGCAGGTGCCCAACAACTCCTCCAAACTAAGCAACAAAGTCGTTTATTTTACATTTCCTTCTAAAACAGCAATCTGGTGACAGCAGGACATTGTTTGTCCTCACCCTCCAAACCGCGTAAGACCATTATAAAAATAAGTCCTATTACTGTAGCCCCATTCAAGACTGTCACTCCCACATTGCTCGACAGTCCTGGATACCCCCCACTGAACTGCTCAGGGAGCTGGCTTTGTGCTGTTCTGTATCAGAGGTGAAGAAGTTCACCAAGTTGTATATTTGCTAAAACAATCTTAATCTTTTTCCTTCAGGCCTTATAAAAATTAAAAATGCTGTTCAAAAGTGCATAATAAATCACAAATCTCCAGCCATAATATATGATATCTAATTATCTGAGGGTGTTGGATCGCTTGTCAGATAAAACAAGTAATTTGCATATGTCACATTGAGGTGACATTTTGCATTGTTTTGACACCCTATAGGAAAAACATTGAATCCAGAAACTAATCAATTGATGATATTAACCAGAATTTACCGACCCTTTTTTTTTTTTTGTGCCATAGCAGTTGTGAGTCACTATAGTGACAGTAGAGTCGCTCCTGTGACAATAGACACCTTTGCTCATGTCAATAAACCTGCAAATATTCTTCTTTTTGCACACATTTCCAAGGCTTCCACTTCTCTCACAGTGTACAGTGTGTGAGAAATAGATGCCACAGTGAGGTCATTTTGGAAGAGCTTTAGTATGACTATGAACACTGCAGGTGTCTGTAAAAAGCATGCACATAAACAAGGTCCGTTTCTTTAAAAGTGATCAGCACCTCCACTCTCTCACCCCCATCCCTTTCTCCAGTGTCTTCCTGTACAGTGCTCTCTCCTCAGTGTTGGACCGCTGGGACTTGCCCGTCGCTGTGTTTCCCTTCAACATCACTATTCTCCTCTACCTCCTTTGTACCGGCCCAGACAACCCGTACTTCCCGCACCACACAGCTACACCACCGGGGGCGCTGGATCCCAATGGCACTGAGCTCATCGTGGTAGAGGTACGGCGATCCAATGCTCAATTAAATGTTTGTGAAGAGGTTGAGGTCAGTCATACAGGACCTTGCAGGTTGCTGTTCAGATGCAGACTCTCAGTTCAGGTTTGACTTAACTACAGTACTTGAGTAAATGCGCTTAGTTACAGGCTGCTCTCACCACTAACCTGTGCTTCTGGACTTCTGGACTACTAATTTTAAGCCAAGTAGTTGACCAAATCAAATTGTGAAAAGTCGGGACATCAGCAAGTGATCACAGTACATCCTGAGGAGGACATGAATGTTATGAAAGTTCATGGCAATCCATCTAAATTTAGTAGTCATTATGACACAAAATTCACCAAACGTTGGATTGTTTACCCACTAGTAGGGATTGAGAGCTGGGTTTAGACCATCGGGAAGAAGGTTAGCTCCCTAAGCCAGATTCAGTTGTTTTTTTGTTTTTTTCTCCGCCTGCTGTTTTGAGAAAGATGAGAGCGAGCAGCAAACAGCGCCTCTTTTGGGTTTTTTTTTTTGTAAAAAATAAAGCATTTGACCTTCACATCAACAGAAGGCGGGAAGCTGCTGAGGAAGCTGGACCGCTGTCGAGGAAGATAAATAAAAACAAAAGGAAATTAGCATCATGTTCTGTCTGTTGTCATGTCATGTGACTCTCTGCAGACGCTTTGACAGGTGGTTCTGCCGCTGTCTGTATAAATATAGCAGCAAAATTGAAATAATACATAGTATATTATTTAGTAAGACAGTATGACATATTAACATAACATAGTATTATATAGTGTAGTATGGGATATAATATATATAAGTAGCAATGTGATAATATAGTATAATAACTTTAGTCTGTTTTGCAGATTGAATTGATTTTGAATCAAAAGTGCAACATGTCGTGGAAACAAAATTTAAGGCTGTACAAGGTTGCATAAACTCCTGAAATAATCCTTTTAATCTGCTAAACTGTAAATTAAACTTCCGCCAACTTCCGACGGAGGAGAGAAGAGAGTCATGAAGCTAAACAAATCCAAGTTCTACTGTGAATCACAGCTTGGCAGTGAATGACTATTGACCTTATGCTACATAAAACAGAATTAGGATGAAGCTGTTTATGTGTGCGACTTGAATCATATGTACATTTACATGTTGATATACTGCATCCCATCTATGGTAAATGTAGCTGCACCCAGATCTCACCAGCACCTGAATTTGGGAATTTGTCAGCTGTTGGATTTAACAGCTAAAAAATGTTTATAACATAATGTTTTAACTGTAGTAAATTATTCAGTGATTAATAATTGTTATAACAAGTGTTTCTATCATCTATTATTCTCTTTTATTTTTGTGGCATATTTCCCTGCTCTGATGGGAAGGAAAGAACACTTTGAGGCTAAATTTTGTCTTCATTAGCATTCCACCTGCCGGAGTAACATTTGCTGTGATATTTGAACAGAGACAGCCCATCAAGTCACATGATCGCAAAAACAGGTGCAGGTCGTTAGCCGTCTCTGAGGGAACTATTAGAAGTGACAGGATATGTAATGAAGATGAGATTGTGAAAAGACAGAAACCCAGCTGAAGCAGTTGTCCTCTGTGCATCTGCCGTGCTGCAGCCCCGTCTCTAGAGTGCAGAAACTGATAGGAGCACAATATGTATAAGATCAGCCAGCTATGACTCACCAGTTACTTAGCAACAGTCACTGATGGAGCTCCTGTTTAGAAATTATAATCAGCCCAAACTGTTTTAATTAACAGTCCTTGATGATTGAAAGTCATAATGGCTGTTTTAAGATGCAGCACTCAAGATAAAGTGATCATCTTGTTTTGGTTAGTTGGTGGACTTAGATTGTGCATGAACATGGTAGTAAAGGTTTAGATAGTGAAGTCAGTCAGGTTTTCCAGGAAGGATACGTTGAGCGGGATTTTACAACAGCTGTTAGCTTTGTATAGCCAGGAGAAGAAAAGAAGCAACAATAAAACCTTGAGGCCTGTGTTTATATGCCACTGGAACTACTTGATTAGAATACAAGCTGTTGCACAGTGGCCTCCACCTCATAAATAAAGTAGACTTCGCTTCGACCACTGAATTTAAATGCAGTTGCCTTGAGCTGTTTCTTACAAAACTTTGGCAAAAGGATCCAGACTCTTACTTGCACCAGCTTCTGGAGTCTGCTTTGAGCCAGCTGGCATCAGAAGGCTTGAGGAGTGACTGGATTTTAATCTCTGTGCTGTTGTTTGGAAACAAGCAGAACAGATTATGTAATGCGAATCAGACAAGCTCTATCTTCCTCCAAATGTAATGAATGTATATAAAATAACGTGTTAGCATTTGTGTATATGTACTGACTTACAGTTTGACAATTTTTGCTGATTATATGGACAAAACCACACATGCAGATACAATAAGCAAAACGAAATTCCTATAAACATATACAGATATATAAAGAAATACTAAAGGCATTGTCCTGATTGTAATCCCGTCGCTAATCAGCCATGCCAGGACATTTTGTAGAATGGAAATTGTAAACAGTAGCAGGATGCAAATGAAGTGCGTGAGGAAAAAGAAAAAATAAACAGCATCTTAGAAAATCATCTCAGGTGCTCTAAGATGTGTTCCACCTAACCGCCGTGTCCCAAGTTCAGCTCCACCCGGGGACCTTTGCTGCATCAGAGCTGGATGTAAAATTCCGTATAATCATTCACCACATAAATCTGAACAAATCTGAACACTGTAGATGTAAAGTTCTGCTTTACATACTCTTTATATGGTGGGAAAACACATTTTAGCCAGTATGACCTTGCTTCATTCATTCTTCCAGGAAAAGCCCTCTTGAAACATAACACTGAAGACGGAGACAACACCTAGCTCGGCCTGTAAGAGGGCGTCTCGGTGTGAAACTGTCTGACAGAGAACACTGACTGAATTTGTTGGACTTATTTACCACGCGGTGTTTGTGTGTTTTGGAAGCACGGTCGGAGCCAGGAGTGGAGAAGGAGGTAGTACAAGTGTGTTTCTGCACACGATGATCTGTAAACAGACTAAAAGCTAGATTAGCTATGCTGCCTGAACCCTCTCAGCACTGTTAGGTGTCCTGAATATTGAGTGCACATAGTTCTATTAAGAAGCATCACAGCCTGTGGCACAGTATGCCCCTCACACTAAATCATTATTTTTCCTTTGGTTTGATAATTGTGAGATCTGAAACCTCTAAATCCTGCTTGTCTTCTCCCCCGTTTCCATCCATTCTCTACGCTGCAATGCAAATCTCCTTCTTCCTTCCACCACTTTCTACATCTGTCTCCATCCCTTCCTCCAGTTGCCTGTCTTTTTCATCCTCCTTTGCTCTCCATCCTCATAATTCAACAATAAACAACTACGTGACCACATTTTGAAGGACAGCACAGTAAAGTTTTAGATTTTATTCTGTCATGATCCTTGATATGAAACAAGTTCATTCACTCTTTCATCTATCTTCTGTTTTTCCTTCTCCTCCTCTGCTCTTCTCCCTTTACATCCCTTTTTTATTGCCTATTGCTCTCCTCCTCTTTTTTTCCTCTGCCCATCTCCATTTCCTCCTTCCTTCTCTCCTCCCCTCATCTTTCCCCTGGTTCTCTCCAGAGATGGCAGTGACGTCGGTACTATTTATATTTAATGTCTTCAGCTTTCACTCTGCTGTGGATGGCGCTCTAGCTGCGCCACCAAGGGAGCGCATTTCATCTTTCTGCACACACACGCACACACACACACGCGCGCATGCACATCTGCACGTTCGCACATAGATGCACATACCCACTAAGAGTTGTGTGGCAGCCATACTTAAAGACCATTTATGATTTGTAAATATCAGCGACAGGCAGGTGCACCCATCACGTCGCCATGGAAACTCTTCACTTCTCACTGACTGTTGGGAAAGCGGCATGTGTGAGTGTGTGTGTGTGTGTTTAACTGGGCGAAGAAAAGAATGGCTGAATTTGACTGGGAAGAGAGCCACTGAATCTATTCCACACATTCTGCCATTATGTTTTTTTATGACTGTGTTTCTGCACTTGGAATTTTAGAGTGGAACATGAAATGTGTATGATAATTTGCAGTGATTAACATAGTGTACGTCTCCCTCTTGTCCAGGTAATGCGTGGCAGCCTCCTCGGTGTGGGTCAGATCTTTGCCTGTGAAGCCCTGGGGCCCACCCTCCTCATCCTGGGAGCTGTTCTGCTTTACTCCCCCCTGCTGGCCGCCCATGCTCTGCTGGGATCGGCAGTTGGAACGTTGGCTGGTGAGTCTCCATCTGTGTGATTGTGTGTCCATGTGGGCGGAGTGGGACAGTTCGTAAAGTGGGGATATTATTGCAGAAATGCTTCAGTTCTGTCCGCCACATTTCCACAGAGGTTGACACAGATTGCATCACTGACCTCACACCAGGCTGTGGTTGGTGTGCATTTGAACTAATCAGGGCTGAAGTTTCAGACTGACATGTCAGTGTGTCTCCCACACCTTTCAGTGCCAGTATCTCTATGCAATACTCCTTCCTGGATATTATTACTTCCAGGGAAACTCCAAAAATTCACACATAAATGTCAGTTTACTAGTCATGAGGAGTACTACTCAGTCTGTGAAAACAGTTGTGTAACACTGTGGCTCTGGAGGAGTTTTATTGAGAAAATAACCTTTAATGATCGAATGACTGCAGCTTGTGTTCATAACAAAGGGCCTGGGTGTGGAGTTTGAAAGGCCTTACCACGCAGGAAAGATCGAACTAAAAGTATACCGTATTTGGTGCATTGCCTTTATTATGGGCAGCAGAGAAGCGACAGGAAATGGGAGAGAGAAATGCAACAAGGGTCTCCAAACCAGACTGAAACTCTCTCTTTCTCATCCCCTAAGCCTCAGGTTCTGTCTCTTGTGAGATCCCCAGCTATCATGGAAATCCATCCATTATCCGCAGCCACTTATCTTGTGTAGGGTTGCAGGGGTCTAGAGCCTATACCAGCTGATGCTGCTGGCGAGAGGCAGTTTACACCCCGGGCAGGGCGCCAGTCTGTCTGACACATAGAAATAACCATTCACTCTCACATTCACACAATTACCCTAACCTGCATGTCTTTGGACTGTGGAAGAAAAAAAACAGGAAGAAACCCATGCGGGTACGTGGAACTCCAGATATTATTGCAACTTACATACATTACACTAAATGGCTATAGTACCTGAAATACACAGCTACAAGTGTTTGCAGCTTTGACTGATAGTCAGAAAGGTTTTTCCCTACAAGCACCACATACAAACTTACAGTCTGAACGTTAATAGCATGGCTTCACGTTGTTTACTCTTAATTCCACCTTAGTCATGTGTCTAGTATATTTTATAAAAGAATTACTTGCCTTCTTTGCTTACTGACACGATGTTCTGCAGTCATACTTGCATTAGTCAGCGTACCAATAATCTAATGCAGTATCATTAAACTTTGTCTTAGGTAGCAGTATAAACCTTCCATTTATTAAACCATCACTCAGGACCTCAAGTAGATGGCAGGCGTAGCTCCCTGAATGGCAAATGTTGAATTACAGCACATTTTAACGAGGTTAAAATCTGGTGTGTTTTATGAATCCCTCTAGCTGTACGACAGAATGTTAGCAGAGCGTATGAATATGAAACTGTGAGAGAGGCAGCAGCAGCAGCCTGTGGGCAGCTGCTCCAAAAGACACTGAGCAATTAGCCGAGGCACTGATAACTACTGGTTATATACAGACACACAGACCTGTGGCTGTGTGTGCAGTTTATATGTGCCTCACTGCGACTATTCAGGGAGAGAGAGAATGCGAGATTTTGGGGGACTCGGCCCCCTGCTTCTGTCTGCTGCTTTAAGTACAATACAGTATCCTAAAATACTTTGTGTGTGTGTCTGTGTGTGCTTGCGTGCGTGTGTGTTGTGTTTTTGTAGCTATGAGTCACACTGTAAAAAACAGTGCGAGTGAGGTCGTACGTACACACACTTGCACAAACCCGTGGACACGCGCTGACAGTGGCAGACACACACATGTACACACTGCTGCAATAAAAACAACAGTGTGAGAAGAAAGTAATCAAGGAGATGTGACTTTAATGAGATTGTGTCGGCAACAAAGCCTGCTGGAGCAAGGCAGTTAAATGCGTAAGAGCGACGTAGCAATCAGGCTGTCGTTTGTACATTTTGTCTGCTTTCCTTCCTTTTGCATTGCACAATCTGGTTTTTTTTCTGTTTTCTCCAGTGAGTTTCATTTTCTCCAGCTCAGGATTTCAGCCAAACTTGAGTCATTTGTAGCCCTTGTTGATCTTGAAAAAAGTCAGCCATGCTTTTATTTCTTTCATTTGGACGCTTGTAATTCAGAGCTCTGCCAGAAACAATCTTCTATCTTTCCCAGATCCAAAATCGTGCCGTTAGCCTTTTAACTTCTTCCATGGGACAAGGGTGTATTAAATTCCTGTCTGGCTCCTCTTCTCTTGTTGCCTTTGTGTTTAAGTATTGATTTTGTCTGAAGAATAAGGCCTGTGATACTCTATACATTTCTTATTGGCAACAAATATAATAAGAAAACCAAAAACCATTGATGATTTGAACCTACTGTCTATTGTCTGTGCCTCCGAAGCCTGGCATAGCTTATTCTTCTGTACCTTAGTTCCATCATTGTCCAAACACACATCAGTGAGCCTCATTGTTGCACTGGGTGACATGTGCCGTCATTATGATGAACATGGGCATTAGTTTAATCACACACACACAGTCTTGCTGTTAATACTCATTAGAGCACCAGCTGTGTGTTAATCCACGGATGAAAGTGGTTGCCAAAAAAACTATTTAATCCTGTTTTAGTGACATTTGAAATAAACTACAGTGCCCAGCTCTCTTTATTAAATTATTCAGCCTTTTTTTAAATGAGGCTATGTAATTGTGAACATTTCTTCAGGAGGAGTAAATGGGCTTGGAGTCACAGACAGTCGGGAAATGATATCAATCAATAGAGATATTAAGAGACTGACTTTTTATGGGATTTGTGGACAAAAATAAAAAATATGGAATAATACCAGTCTTACCCTTTAAAGAACAGCGCCACACTACATTTTAGATACAGTATGTCAGTCCTCTGTGATACACAGCGCACCTTGAGATCATCTGGCAGGTGTCTGACATCTCATCTCTAGTCCACATCACATTTTAAGTCTCTACTTGAAAAATCTGCAATGTAAATTCATGCTTTTCATCCTCTTCTGCTAATCATATTGCAATTCTTATTAGTGTTACTTTTATGTTGTTAGGCACATTGAAGTTTTGTTTGGAACAATGTAATAAAAAGCTGTATCTTTTACCATGGAGCTTGGCGAGCTAGCTGCTCTGAATAAAAGTAAATGCTCTCACATACACCCACACACAGAAACAACTGAAGCTGCGGCGCCACAGCGAGAGAGTTAAGAGTGTGAATAAGTGCTACAAGGTCAGATTCAAAACGTAATCCTGCCTGACAGAGACCCAGAGGGGAAAAGAAGGATCAGTGTCAGGAGAGAAAGAAGAAAGTGTCAGATGAAGATGGAGAGGATAAAAACGGGGTAGAGAGTTGAGAAGGGGGGAAAGCAGGGGCCATAAATTGAGTGAAAGTGAAAGTAGTGCCAGAGAGAGAAGCGACAAAAGAGAAACATGCTAATAAATACATCAGAGAAGAAAAGGGGACTCCCTGTATGATCAAGAGGTCTGAAAGTGTGCGTGTGTGCGTGTGTGTGTGTGTGTGTTGCACTGACACCATCTTTTCCACACTTCAGACAAGTTGTGCCCTTGGCTCCGCCTTTGTTCTCCTGTCTTACCTCCCTTCCATGAACAGCCGTATTCTTCTTTCTTGTTCTCTCTCTCTGTCTCTTTTAATCCTTTCTTCTCATCAGCTTTCAAAATCCCTCTTATCATTCTTTTCACTTGCATCATTCTCTCCATTGCTGCTGTGCATTCATTATCCTTCAGCGCCCACAAAATCCTCAGTGTAAAGTTACTCTGACTTGCTTTCAGGCAGTTGAAGGTGTGTGTGTGTGTTTGTGTTGTAGTTATCATCACCTTTCTCACTGATAATTAACTGTTCTCTAAACGACACGTCATTAACTAACTTGTTTTGTAGTTTAAGACTGGAACAGCCATAGCGTAGGTGCTAATGTGCTGGAATACAGGCAAGTGTTGAATAAGTTAGTGATCCAGCAAACTTCAAATCTTTTTCTCTTGTAGAAGTCAGCCATCCTGTTTCAAAATGCAAAGATTATATTGACAGCTTAAGTTACTCTGCAAAGTCGATTATTAATACAAAATGTTATCAACTCATAAATGATGATTTATTTTTTTGAATTAAGGTATTTGCCAGCAATACATATGGTAATTAAAATAAGCCCCATCTTGACCAGCTGCAGCACTGTGCTATCACTACTTTTACTTAGTTAAAAGATCTGAGTACTTCCTGCACCACTGACAGAGAGAGACAGTAGCGTGGGTCGGACTCACATGAGTTTTTTTCCTGGGACAGGCAGAATGTGTGGCCATATTTAGAGCTGTCACTCAAACCATTGTGGTGTAAACTATTCCCATTAGGGGTTTCCAGAGGAGGAGATCAGGGGCTGTATGTAGGCCAGAGCATCTACCTCCCGCTGCATTCAGGTTACAGGAGAATAATTGTAGAAATGCTTTAAGGTGGGATCAAACACGGGAGGGAAAAGAATGTGATGCAGTTGGAAAATTCAGCTGGGTTTCACTGCTTAGCTCTGAGTGCTTTAAGTAGTTTTGTATTTTTGATGTGAAACCACACATGTAAGGTATGTGTAGTAGATGCAGCGTCAGACAGGAGAAGCACAGGGCTCTCACCTGAGTATAGAAAGAACGCATTTGTAGGGGATGGCTGTGTTGTTGTCAGTCCACTTTAGTTCAAACTTGAATATCTCAACTACTCTTGGATGGACTGTCAGGACATTTTGCACAGATTTCAGTGGCCCCTGACTTTTCCTCTGGTGCCACCATGAGGCTGACATTTGTGGTTTTGAGTAAGATGTCTCCTCAACATTTGGATGAATTACCATGAAATATGGTACAAACCCTCAGGATGAATTACTTTGGTGATTCCTGGACTCGTCATCCAGCACCAAATTCAAGACAAAATTATCTTAAAAATGTGTTGTCTGACCAAATAGCTTCAAAACTAATGACATTCCCACCAGGCTGGCTGTCCTTTGTGTTAAGCGCTAATTAGGAAATGATAGCATGCTAACATGCAAAGGTAATGACCAAGGTAAAAATTAGCACATGTCATTGCAAGCATGTTAGCATGCCTGACATTAGCATTTAACTCAAAGAACCACTGTGTGTCAGCCTCTGCCTCACAGAGCATAGTCGTGGGCTCTTCGTCTTTTTATAGAAAATAGCATCTTACCGCACACCATTTTCTGTGTAGTGGGTTAAAAGAGGCTTTATACAGCAAGGATTTAACTTCTAAAAAGAGAAAAGATATTCACTGACCTAACGGTAATCCTGGCAGGATAAAGCTCAAACCTAAAATTCTTAGCACACATGATTGGAAGCATTAGAAGCGGTCACATAAAAGAGGATTGCAGAAACATCTGAAACGAGGCTCTCAGTTAAATAGCTGCTGGTGGAAGTCGACCAATCAGACACACAGAGCAGTTTTTTTTCACTGCGTGGACGGCAACAAGCAGTTCCCTCTACAGCTCATGCTGCTGGACGGCGTCAACAAATGAGCCCACATACAGAGCAATCCATTTAGCTGCATCCACAAACAGTCTTCCCCTCGAAGGCATCAAAGGACAGAATGATGGATTCACCCACTAACACCCACTAGCAACGGAAAACAAGTCATTATGCACAGTTCATTTCAGTTGCTCATTCCAACCTATTGTACTATCCTCCATTTAGTCTGCAGATAGTCGCTGTGGTTCGCAGGCAGCAACTGCAAAAGAGGAGACGAGAGAGATATTGGGTTTGATATGATAAAAGCTCTTTGAGTCAGTCTATTAGCATAGAGAGCATCACCCTGGGTGTGACACACATATGCACCCACACACTGGAAACACAGTAAAAATTTTAGGATTCTCTGGGCAACCCCTCCCACATTGCCATTAGTCTTTAATGGCACCGTTATGTGGGGAGGGAACGAGGGGAGCAGAGTGAGAGGCTGCGATGGAGGAAGCAAGGACAGGAGCGAGGGAACGAGAAACAAAGGGGAAATGGTGACAATGGACAGGAAGATGGAGAAGAAGATAATGAAGTGTAGAATGAGGAAGAGACAAGCGCAGAGGGAGCCGGACTGTTTAAAGACAAAGAGGGGTAGCGGTGATGGAGGAAAAACAGGGGGGGGGGCAGAGTGGCAGACACAGAGAGAGGAGGCAGCACTGGGGTGTGGTCAGTCCGCCTCAGGACCAGACCAGCTAAATCGCGGCCCACTATGCCCGGTAATGATGGAATCAATCACAGCACACCCCCACGGTCATTTATCTACAGAAGGACTTCCAAAATTTGCTGCTGCTGCAGATGAATTCTTCGGACACTCCTGCAGTGTTGATACAGGGGATGATGCAGGGTGGAGCAGCTGCAGCAGTGGCTAACCACGTGAATTATAGCTTACATTTATCCTGGTGTCATTTTAGTCATTTATCTTTATTTTAGCATGGACGGTCACGCTTTTTCAGCTTGGCTGCTACAAATTTCAGAGTTTTGAATGGCTTTGAAATGGCTTCTTTTAACCAAAATGTGACAATTACCAGAAATGTGATGCGACAATCCAAGCAGCCTACTGACCAAAGCATTGTCCTTCTCCTCCACCCAGGAGCACATTTAGACAGTGCACGTGTGTGTAAATAATATATACTGCAACAGCAAATACTGGCGGGCACACTCCTGCACAGGCAGACAGTGTTCAGTAATTTTTTATGATACTGCTCTCACTCTGGAAGGTAAAAATACACAATTTCTGCTTCAGGGTTTGTGCTCACACAAATATAGGTAGTGTATATATCAATGAAACAGTCAGTAAGCAGTTTTAAGTTTAAAGCTCATTCCTTTCCACAGCTGAGCAGTGGCAGCTGCTCTGGGTGGGGCTGCAGGACTGATGGCCGGTGCTGACACACACACACACACACACACAGATGCACTGACTTTGTGTGCAGCAAGAAGCAGAGATGCAAGCAGATATGTAAATTGCAGTTAGTTCACCATGTTGATTCCAGCTACACAGCGTTACCAGTTTATTAAGTAACACGACACCTGTACAGCCCTGCAATACACGCCGTCTTTGTGGTTATGTTCAGTTTTTGTTGCCGCTGTTTCTCAAGCTGTAGTCAGTTGCAACTCTGAACCAAGCAAAAGGTTCTGTAACAGTTCGGCTCAGCTGCCGACATCTTTGGACCGTCTTCTCAGCTTCTCTCAAGCCTGCAGGAGATGGAGGCCTGTTCACCTGAGGGTGTTTTACTCTTAACGTCTCTTATTGTAACTTCTGCACAAGGAATGTGACTTTGCGGACTTTATCATCCGAGAAAGAGATCAATTGTAGTTGATTTTAGGGTTTTATACTGTAGCATGTTACTCATTAGTCACGTTTCCATCCAAATTTAAACTGAATTTCCAGGAAATGTTTCCATCCATTACTCTTCTCCAAATATCAGGAGCTAATTGGTGCTAATTCTTTCACAAGAAGAGGGCTTAACAAAATGATGGATGATTTTTAAAGAAAGTGACAGTCTCATCATTGCTCCATAAAGATCGGTTTTCAAATCTCTTCAGATTCTTTGGATGTCATGAAGCCATGTTTAATAAACATCAGGATTTATTCACTAAGTCTGTTTCAAGTGTATATACATTTGGACGACATTTCTTTTTTTTATTATTTATTTAAAATGCACATAACAACTTGGATGGAAACCCACTTATCAAGGAGCATCTCAACAATTCCTGAAAATCTTGTTTTTGCTGACCTCCAGTGGTTAAACCTGGGTGTGTCAGTACGTTGTGGTATCACTGTTGGTTACAGGTGCGACAGCACTTTCCTGTCTGCACTCATCAGTGACGCTGGCTGTTGTCAAAGCTGCAACAAGCTTCAGGGGCACAACAAGAACTTGTTACTAGTTTTAAATATTTCACAGTAATGCAGAGCGTTGTGCTGCGTGCTGGCTCTGAATGAAGCTTGCCGGCCTTTGCAGCTGAACTCAGTGATCCGACTCCCTCTGATGTCACTGTGACTTGATTGTTATTCTCCCTCACGTGTGGGTTGACAGACGCAGTGCAGCTGCTGCTGAAGGCCGGCAGAGAAAAGGTCAGTGCTTCTGGCCTCGCTGAGATATATCTGGGCCAGGGCAGTCTGCACATAGCCCCAGCTTCACAGTGTAGTGTTTGTAGTATGGATGTGAGTCAGAGGTGAGGTGCATCAGTGCCCTGCAGCAGCACCTCAAAGAGACTGGATGATGGAATCAGGACTGAAAACTATCAGAAAAATGTAATACCTAAAAAACATATTGATACTGAAGATGTTATTGGAAGGACGTGTTAAAATGTTACTTACATCTGTGGAAATGTGAAAATGAATATCATTATCATGCAAATGGAAAGAGGAATAGCATGAAGTCTTAGTCCTGTGTGACTGATCTCTACCAGAGTCCTCTTTCTTCATGTCTCCTTTTCTCATTACTCGAACACTCTCATTAGAGTAAAAGACTTTTTAAAAAATCATCTATTTTAGTGTAACTCACTGGAGAGGAGACAGGCAGGGTCTTTGTCACACTTCTCCTGCCCAGCCCTACTCACCATCATCACATGCGTGCTAGGGGAACGCAGGCAGTTCTTTTTCAAAGTGGAAAAAATCATAAATACAAGAGACAAAGCAGGATTTACATCTCAGCTCCTCCTTGGCACATCACATCCTGTAAATACTCCTACACAAGACTCTAAACTAATAGCTTGCTATTGGCAGACCAGTTTTCCATGTTGGACCAGATATTCCGATTCCTTCTGTCTGGATATGGGCAATAGAAAGGAAGAATTAACATATTTCCATATTAGGTTACACGCAAATTTACAATTGAACCAAAGGCAGCCAACAGTATGTGTCCAGCACCACCACATGGATGGTTCTAGTACAGCAGGTGTGTGTGAGAGAAAGAGAGAGAGATTCCATGGCAGTGACCCATGTAAAGACTTAGTTCTCACTGTGTGTGTGTGTGTGTGTGTGTGAGTGAGAGAGAGAGAGAGATTCCCAGGTGTCAACAGCAGTGACCCATGTAAAGACTTAACTTTCAGTGTGTGTGTGTGTGTGTGTGTGTGTGTGTGTGTGTGTGTGTATGTGTGTATGTGTATGTGTATGTGTGTGTGTGTGTGTGTGTGTGTGTGTGTATGTGTATGTGTATGTGTATGTGTATGTGTATGTGTATGTGTGTGTGTGTGTGTGTGTGTGTGTGTGGCAGGTTTATCCACGGCGGTGCATCATGAGTTCCTGTACTCAGGTCTGTCGGGCCTTAATGGCGCTCTGGGCTGCATGGCTGTTGGAGGACTCTTCTTCACCTTCAACTGGAGGACTCACCTCCTTGCCATCGCCAGCGGTGACGCTCACACATACACACACATACGCTATTTTTCAAAGTGCTTAATAACAGTGTTAGTGATCTAAAAAATGATGTAAAGCTTCTCCAGCACAGTACAAAGTATAAACAGATATATTGTCCATTAGCCAAAAAGCATGATTAAAACTAAAATGGGGAACATCAAATATATCATTCTAAACTGAACAGCTCTAAGTCCAGTTTTGGTATTTGAATACTGTGTGGTATTGTTCAGGACCATAATAGACTGGTATTACTGGTATTTTGCAAGAACGTTAAAACAGACAGACTTATGGATAAATCCAAATTTTTTTGCTTGTCATTATGGTTCTCGGCCACTGGAGGGCGACAGAAACAAACCAGCTGCTTCAACGTTCTCTGTCCATTCAGCTGAGACAAATGCAACCTTTCTTACTGGCTCTTGTTCATGGTGGATGTAAAATAGACAATAATAGGATAGGATAGGATAGCTGAAACTGAGCCTCCACTCTTTAGCCTTTCAACAAGTTATTTTGAACTTATTGCATTAAGTTACTTTGTTTAAATACCCTTTAATTTATACACGGGTTTTACGTTCAGACAATAATGGCACTCAATAGACTGAATTTGGTTTTAATGTATTTTAAAAGCAATGAAACTCATACCAAAGCATTGAACTCCATAAGTTTTTATCTTTAGACTCAGTCACTATCATTCTCCATGTCGTTTATGCTGCTGTCTAACTGACCCTTTTCATGAGACCCTTTGTCCTGTGAAACCTTTTCAGAAACACACTGGAACCAATCAGACAATTAAATTCAAAGAACTTTATTAATCCGTTCGGAATTTCATTTGTGCAGAGCATCAGTGCGTGTACAATTCACATACCCAGCAACACATCACAACACAGTATACAACACACACGACGTACCGGCAGTCCAACAGAAAGTCAAGAAGTTAGCAAACAAAGCTCCCCTTCATCGTTGCTACCAGCAGATAGTTGACATGGGACTCCTGTCACCTGCTTGTGTGAAAGGCATCTCGTTGTGAGTTTCAGCCATTTGTGTGAGCTCTTTGAATAATCGAGATGTTACCGCATCATGGCATCTCTCAGTAAATCAAGAACTAATTCCCCTGAATTAATTACATGCTGAATCACACCTTCTTAAATGTGCTCAGAGTAAAAATAACTACTATGTAAATGCAGCACATTAGCTCATCCAGTCCGCTTATTGTACTGCACAGGCACTTGGTTTGCATACATGTTTCTCCTTGATTTTCTCCTGTTGCTTTCACTCTGTATCCTCCTTTGCATCTCTCTTCTTTATAAACCCATTTCCTTCACACCCTTTTGAAATTTATCTGCGCTAAATGGCTGTAATTGCAGAGAAAATGTTAATAATTCTGCAATTTTGTCAGTGCACAGCTTGATTTAGTTGGAAGTATTTCCACTTGGACCATTCATCGACACAGACAAACTGACAAAATCACGCACATCTGAAATTGCAGCCAGAGCACCGTGGACATTAGTGCTGACCAGTCTGAGTAGCTGATCTATAACTCACATTTGATAATTTGGGCACTATTGGAACTTCCAGTGTGCCTCCTATCAGCACCAGCTGCAGCCAAACACTGTTTCAGCAACCTGGAAAAAGATAGAGTGTGTTGAGGATATATTTAGCCTAATCTCTCCACCTCTGCCTGCAGCTTTCCTCTCTGCATATGCTGACATCGCTCTGAGTAATCTGCTGGGAACTGTAAGTGCACACACCTTTGGTCCCGTTCTATACGGCTAGGACAATTTTAGCTTCATTTCTTCTTTCATTTGTAGACTCTGTAGAATGTCGTTGTTGCAGAACAGTGTCAAGCTTCCGACTGGTGGGAGCTACATATGTTAGAGGGTGATGAAAAAGTGGATAAACTGTATAACCTATTGCTGCATTCTTCGGGGTGTTTTTGACATGACATAAAAAGCAGGACTTTCAACCAGTGTTTCAACACTCTGGTGTTGAGTATTTGATTGAGATTGGTCGATCAAACAGCACGTTCACATGTTGATTATATCATATAAATCTCTTGCCCTTTTTACAGGTACAGAGCTGGTTTTCACTCAAAGTGTCTGACTCACTCTCTCTTACTTGTTATTAAAAGCCTTCTCTCTCTTTCTTTCACCAGGTTGGTCTCCCAGCATGCAGTTGGGCAGCCACGCTGACAACCACACTGATGTTGCTGCTGACCGGCTGTTTAGCAGCGTACCGCATCCCTATTGGTCAAGTCATGACCCCTGAACGCAACCTGTACTCCCGCAGCCGATGGGAAGCCGGGAACACCACAGAGAGGCAGAGCACTGATGTGTAGCACTAGGACACACACACACAAAGAAACTACTGTATCATGCATTTTTTATATAAAGAATTTATAAATAGATTATTACATATACATTCCCGTTTCATCCTAGCCTTACAAGTGTACAGTATACTGTGAAGCCCTCACTCCACTTTTTGTCCACAAGGGAGCAGTGTTCTGCAGAAAAATGTTGAAGATGTTTATGAATTATCACAAAGTTGTAACCTTAATTCACTTCTTTCTATTAAATCTGTAAAAAATTTCAACCAAGTTTTATCCATGGTTGGTTTGTCCACCTGTGTTATTCCAGGAAGTGTTTCACTCACCATGACACGTAAAAAAAAACACACACAGACGGCCAGATAAGGGGAAAGATTTTTTTTTTTAATAGGCATGAAATCAACAAGTCGGTTCAATAAAATCATCGTTGTTAAAATGACAGTTTAACTGTTATCGTCAATAAAAACACAGACTGAATTCAACAGTGATTATTTTTTTAACCCCTTCATTACCCTGCATAGACATACTACATAGCACTCCACTGAGACTCATTGTAAAAACAGACTGTACATGTACCTCAAGGCAGGCAGACAGTGAGACAGTGAGTACACACAGACGACAGGAAACAGCTGCTTCAGCCTGGAAGTTAAAGGCAACTGCTTGAATCTCAAATTATTATTATTATTATTACCATTATTATTGTTATTACATATTTTTAATTCTATTGAGTGAAAAGTGAAAGTGTTAGTTGTGGTTCATTATTATCTTTTTTTCACAGTGCTTCATTTTGCCTGTGTAGTTTATTTTTAAGTATATTTCCCGTCAACACCCTATACCCCCAAACACACACTTGTACACATTCACACACAAACCACACATCCCAGTCTAATGTCAAAATATATTAAAGAATAGTAAATATTAAAAGATTATTAAAAAGATTGTTTTCTTTTTTTTTCTTCCAGGTGAGAAGTGACGCGTTCTGCCACAAACAATAACATCTTTTCTAAACATTTTTCTTAACGTCATGCATTTCTACCTCAGTGCTTTTTTTCTTTGTCTACATCGTTTTCACCTCAGGGAGTCATTTCTTTTATCGTGAACTACCTCACAGACGATGGTGATGAGGTTGATAAGAAGAAGAAACATACAAAAGTGCCTCTCAGTCTGATTGATCAAGCATAAAAAAAAGGAAAAAGTAGAAATATAAATACTTGCACAATCAGTACTTGTGTCTATTAAGCTGCATTACAAAATAATGAACATTCGTAGTTCTACATACTTTCAGTTGAAGGTTTGATTGTGAGTGCTGTTGTGCTTCCTTTAGCATGAATGCACGTGTGTGTGTGTCTGCGTTCCTTATGGTTCAGAATAAAGGCAGAATGACAGCTTTCTTAATTGGTATGTTTGCACACACACACTCACACACATACCCCACACACATGACTAACTGGTGATGTTTACAGTATCTGACAATGAAATGACAGAGAGGTATCTATTATGTCCAATTGTCCCAAGTGTAAACTTCAGATAAGTGTGTGTGTGTGTGTGTTTAATGCGTCTTATCTGTCTGCACGATTGTTTTCATGTACAGAAATCTTAATGAATAAATAAATAGTTTTTTTTTTTTCTGATGAATTTTAGTGTGCATGCACTTGCATTTTGTTGTTTTCTCTCAGGACTTTCTAGGTATAATGGCTGCGAAAAGTCCAATTAAAAAAAATCATCGTTAATGTCGCCATGTTAGAGCATTCCACTGTAATGATATATGCATGTTCGTGTCTATGTCAGTATACATGTAATCCTACTTCGTTTTGCTCTTCATGCATTTAAACATTCATCTACTCTAAGCAAGTGTAAACAGTGACGCTGTGCCTGGGTCCAGCCTGCCAGTTAGCAGACGATTCAACCAACAGGACACGAGCTAGAAAACAACAGCCTCAACTTTAAGAGAAGAATTGTCGTTCATGAACGAAGCAGAGGGAGCAGAGCATGAGATCCCCTGTAGCAGCAGGAGGGGAGAGTTTTATGTCATCTTAATTTGGAAAATGCCATTATTTGCTTTTTTGCTGAGAAATTTAACACCACTCTCATTGTCTGTACAGTGAAAATAAAGCCAAAAAGACTGAAAACTGGCGGAACAACAAGCCTGGCTCTGTCCAGCACCTTAAATCTCACATAGTGACACGTATCTCCTTTATTTAACCTGTACAAATAACCAAGTGTGTCCACTAGATGCCTGGTAACCATACACTCCAGGAAGAATCCAGGAAGTTACTGCCCCCTGGCCAAGAAATAGTCCAGCACATAAATACAACATCTGGTTCCTACACTTTGGTCTATGCAGGCTGATTTGCCCCTCTCCAGGTAGGTCAGACGTCAGGTCAGCTAAGAACAGCAGCTCTGTAGTGCCTTGCTTAAGGACTCTTCAGTAGGGCAGATCCTTGAAGCAAAGTCCGGCTATCCAAGGCAATACACATTCTTCTGAATCTACACACGGCCATGTCCCAGACTGTAAATATTCAGAAGAAGCCCATTTCTTCTCTTTTTCAGTTATTCTGTTTTAAATTAATAAAATGTTTAAATAGCCTGATGCCTCTATTTTTAATGGATGATTTAATGAATTATTATCCTATAAATGCCTCAGCACCACTCATTGAAAATGTGCACATGGCTGCAGTGTAATATGCTCACTCTCCTGAGCACATTCACCTGAACTGACCTAAAAGAACAGATTTTTGTGACCACTTTGGACACAAGCTTACATATATACAGTATATACATACATGTAAATGATTGTAAGTGACAGGCGTTCTGCAGAGAAGAATGTTTTTGCTGCTGTGATCTACTGCTCTGCTCCCATCTCACACTGTTCTGTCGTCGACTTCCTTGTAAATTGACTGAATTCTGTAATCCGTAGTCAGGGGTGGAATCTGAGAGAGATTAGCACTGTTCTGCTGCATGTCTAAACTCAAAGCTTATTTTATATTTCGGAAGTCCCTCAGAACTCTCCGGGTTCATCCCATTACTGCCACACAGACTTAAAGGAATCCAGGATTGTCGCTCTTGACGGGGGAAAATACAGATCCTGCTTATTTGCGAGGCTGAGCCGTCTCTATGCTGTGCTGTGCATGCTGTGCTTCCAACATCTTTCTGTGTGTGTGAGCGAGCGCCTCTGTGTCTCCATGTGTTTTTCTGGTGATGTGTGTGTGTGTGTGTTTGCGTTCAGAGCAGCCTGCCCAGCACCACTCCCTCTCTGCTCCTCGCTTCTCCTCTGAGGATCTCCAGGAAGCCCAGTTTGGTCAAGAACTCCAGCCTCTGACGGTCTGTCGGCTGCACCTCGCAGAACACACCCTGAGAACCTGCACACACACACACACACACAGGTGAAACACAGGTCACAACACAGGTGATGTTTCTTCAAGAAGCAGAACTGCAGGATTCAGTCTTCAGAATTAACATCGGCTCTCCAGCATGCAGGCAAATAAATAATTTCTGACAAAGTTAATGGTGTGAAAACATGGGGAGGCAGTTTGACCGCTGCTCACATTAATGAGCATGTTGAGCGTCACTACTTCAACCCTCCATGTTTTTCTGCTCTTTAGTTTGGCCTTTCCTCCTAAAAGGATATTAATATACTGTGCAGAAGTGTGTGAATATTTTCTACAACATTTCCGATTGCACCATTTACCTCAGATTAGTCGCAAGTGAGGGTTAATTGTAATTTTGATATTCCATTGCCTAAATTTAAAGCAAAAAAGAAGGCGTGTACATAAGCACACCCTAATAATGACTCAACATTGTGTCTTTACCGTTGGCTTTGAGTGCAGTGAGGAGCGCGGTGAGCAGGGTGCGGCTGACGCTGATGTCCACCAGCTCGGGCAGGGCGTCCAGTCGCAGCTGAGAGGGGAAGTGATAGAGGAGAGAGTCTGGGTACTCTCCCTGGTCCTCCTCCATCAGCTGGATTAAGTCCTACACAGAGGAGGGCAGAGACGCAAACACAAAGACATTCTCACTTGCTGATGAACTCCTGGAAGTTAACTCTGTCCCTTTTAGCTTCAATGATTGGTGGGTGGTGGACTTTTTTCTTTGTAGTGCTTGTTTGATGAAGGGTTGTGGAAACTGCAGTCCTGTGTTGTTGTAGTTTCCCACATTTGCCACTAGATGGTACTAACAGGCCATTTTTGACTAATTGCCCCTTATAAAACTCATCAGACCTGAATTTTCAAGTTACCCAACAACCAAATAACATAACTGCATAAAAACAGAGAGTAGAATAATCATCATCATTAATTCAAATTTCAACAAATTTATTTTAACATACATTCAATCCCTTATAGCATCAACTTCTAATAGCTTTAGTTTTATTCCTGTTTAACACAGTGCTTCCTGGAATGGAACTTACTAGTGTTCAAGCCATAAAACATATATTAAGGCAACTACCCAAGGAAGGAAAGTATAACTCACATGTGGTAATAACTAATTACATAAAACACTGGTGTTAGGTTGCCGTGTCGACTAAAGCAGGGAAAGATGCCACTCAGACACCTGCCAACTGTTTGGCTCATTCAGGTTTGATTACTGGTAAATCCCCCATGTGGGAAACTTTCTGACAGCTTCATACACCTGTGGCTGCAGTGTGAATGACGTCCAGAGTCGGACTGTCAGCGTGCACCGTGACGCACAGAGCGGGCACATAAATCCTTCACAGATGTCAAAGGCTGACTGTTCCTGTTGCTCTGCTTGGCTCTTTGCCTACGATCACTCAACTGTTTGTTATGATGGCCGACAGCTACACTGCAGCCAAGTGTGGTATCGCCTCCTGTTTCCAATGTCTTATTAATCAAGGAGAAAAAAAATTTGACTGGTCGGGACTGTTGCTTACCCATAACTACCATGCTACAATGCAGTGTTAATGCAGTGCTGACACAGAAACTAGAACCCCAAATCCAATCTGTGTGTGTGTGTTAATCAGCACTGCATGTGTGTGTGTGTGTTATTTGCTTTGTTTACCTGTGTGTGCCACCCACTGCCCAGTAGGTTATTAATCCATCACAGAGAGATCCAGATGGTGTAACTGCAGGAACTGATATGTCTAAACAATTGTGTGCATGTGTGTGTGTATTCCCGTGCCCTTCAGAATGACACCATAGCTATGGATTAAAAAAAGGATGCCTTTAACAACTACTTGGCTTCTTCTTCTCCACATATTCACCTGCGTGTTGGGGTGTGTGCTGCCCCCTTTGGGTGGGTATTTGTCCCTCATGGCCGGCATCCAGCTGGCCTGGCACCGCTTGGCGAAGGAGCGAACGTCCAGGATGCCCAACACGCAACCACACACACCCAGCTCATCCTCCAGGATGAAGCTGTACTCCGGGCACAGCGCCAGGCACGGCCCGAGACATCTATGGAAGTGAAAGGACAATTACTATTAAAAAAATATGTGAAAATAGTATTCCAATGTGATAAATAGCCATTGTGGAAATGTTTTGCCATGCAGACGATTACTCTGCCTCCTCTTTCTCTCTCTCTCACAAACACACACCTGTCTCCTATGACATCTGGGTGAGCAGCACTGGACCCTTGCCCACCCTGAGTCCTCAGGTGGAGTTGGCGCACCATCCGATACAGCTCCACCTACACGCACACACGCACGCAAAATAAATGATTATTGTTTGAAAGGGTGACAACAGGTGACCGAACAATCAGGTCATTAAATCCCTTCAAAACTATGTTAAATTTTGCAGCATTTCTCCATGTAAGGATCTCACTGTGGCGCTGACTGAAAATCCCATCAATTCTCAATGACTTTCCATCACCAAGTCAGAGTGTCTGCATGACCTAAAATGTTCCTCTTTCCTGGTTTCTCTCCAAAGGGGTAAGTAGTGTGGTTTCCACTGCAGCAGCTATGGTTAAGCTTTGCAGCTCCTGCAGTGATTGTGTATTCAGTAGCTGTAAAAACGGGCACCAACACTCCTTGTCTTTCCCTGTCTTAAACCTCTGACTTCCATGTTACACCATGAATCATCCTGACATCATGTGTGAAACAGCATCACATGTGAGTGTGACTTCTCCCACCTTGTCCTTGCCATGGTAGGGCCTGATGTTATAGAGACGAGAGGTAGGGAAGAGAGGAGGAGGATGAGTGAAGAGTTCACTGCTGCTGCCTATTGGGAGAAGCATCTTCAAACCACACACACACAAACACACACACACACGTTATTACGAGAGGACAGGATGTCAGTGTCACATGTACTAATAATCTAAGAATACAAGCACGCTCACATAGACTGGCAACAAAACAACAGGAGGAGGAAAATATTATACAAGCACACACCTGCACCTCCCCAGACACGCCCCCTTTGAACACCCATGGCTCTGACTCCACTCCCAGTAGGTCCGCCCCCGTGGACTTCCCACACCCTACCACAAACAAGAACCGCATGTCAGTCCGGTGACATCATGTGGTTATGGCCAATGAAATGCCAGGAAAGTCCGTACAGATGGAAAACGACTGCACAGTTAAATCGGCTTTAAATATTCATGCTGGCATAAAAGTTCCGTGTTTTACAGCATTACAGCTCCTCAGGAGATGCTTGATGACATTAACTTCTTTTTCAGTTTTTATGCTCGTGCCATAAATATTTGAAGCATGACTGGTGGCTCAGTCCTCACGGCGCCCTTATCTGGAGCTCCACTAAGCAAGAAATAGTGATTGGATGTCGGGTTTATAGCAGAACATTTTCAGACTGGTTTTACTTTGGGTAGCAATGATTTGTGCAGCAGAGGCAGCATGTAGGTAGTTACTTAAGGCATACCTATGGAGTTTAGAGGTCATGCCTACTCACAGTGAAAGCAGTTCCTCCATGTGCCCAGGGTGGAGCTGTCACTCAACACTCGTCCATCTGAGAGATGAGTGGGTGGGGTTAGATTATAGTGTGCTGTATGGTACGACATAATGAAGACTAAAAGAGCACAGTATAAGAGTATAGTATACTATACTGTCCTGCCTCCATCTCTTTATACTCACCCAGCCAGCATATGAATGCTTTTGCCACAAGAGCCATGTTCCTCAGGTCCCACACATAAGGGTAAAGGTCATAGAGCACCGCCCTGTTGGCCCCGCCCACCACGCTACAGTGGAGCTGTGCTATGTCTTCACACAGGGACAGGAACCTGGAGGCCCGACCTCGCCACTCATCGACCTGAGGCCGTGCACAGATAATACAATCACTTTTCATCAGTCACATCCATCGGCCACGCACTCCACAATTAAATCCGCAGAAGAAACGCACACTGACCTTCTGAGGCGGTGCCTTTTTGCTGTTAGTGCTGACCAGGTGGCAGTTTGATTTCAGCCAGGTCAGGTCCTGCAGCAGCTTCTGGGCAGACGGGCCATGCTCATGAGGCAGATAATGAAGACCAACCAGCAGCCGCACCTGGGATTCACTTAGTAGGACTTTCCCACCGCAGAGTCCCCGACCCTGGGCCTTCTGCCCCCTGCCGCCACCTGAGGGAGCTCCAGACCGGGACCCTGGAGGTTGCTGATGGGGTTGACTCGACTGGTTTGACCTCTTCTTCTCCCCTTCTTGTCCCTCCCTCTCCCCCTTGACCTTAGTGGGTGATGACGGGGGTGAGCTGGAGTTCAGGGGGAAAACAGGAAGCTTGGCCACGGCAGAGGTTCCTCTCAAGGTGGAAGGGCAGTCGGATCTGTCAGGAGTTTTGCAGCGAGATGTGGGTGCAGAGGAACGCTGGTCTGCTCGTGTGCTCTGCCGACCTGTAATGATTAAAAGTACAAATATGTCCCATTTCTGTTGGACAACCTTGAAAATTTCAGCTTGTGGTCAACAGTGTACTGAAATAATGCAGTTAAGGTATAAATTGATTTAATTTGTCCAACCAAAGGACATGAAAGTGGCTGAGCAGGTGAAGTGTTGGAGTCCAGTCCATTCTGGACATACATACCTGCTTGTAGAGGCTGGTTGAGTTCCTCCATCCAATCACGTAGTGCAGCAGACAGAGCTCTATCAGGACAGTATTCACACTCCTCATCTAGAGCATACACAACATTGTGTTACCATATACTCATATTCATACAGCACACAGTACAGAACAACCTTCCCACACACATCGCACATACAGTATCTCCTTCATCCGCGATATTCATGCATGACTGGAAAGGAAGATACCCGCCCGTCTCAGAACACGACTTATCTTGTGTTTCCTGGTCGGAACTACTGATATGAGTTTCTACAGGAAAAACGAAACATGACATTTGCAATAGTTTTAAATATGACAACTCAAAATCATGGGCAAGGAAAATTAGCTAGCATCACTAGCATCAATTTCAGATCAACACTTAAACGTCTCATCTAAACCCTGACTATGACCTATAATTTTTCCAACAACAATGTGTTTATGTGTTTGTATATTATTTTAGCAGCATTACTTAGCTCCCTCTCCTACAAAAACACTGAATCCAGTACTTACTTCGCTTACTACTGACACCCCATCACCCTCCCTCTCACGATATCATTAAAATTCCTCTTCCATTTCCATCTACATCACAGTCTTCAGCCTGCCCTCCATCTCTCTTCTCATCCCCTCCCTTAAAGCCCATTTCTCCTCCAGCCCTCCGCCTTGTTTCTCCTCCACAGAGGGACCTTCCTCTCCTCTCATTTCTTCCTTCATCACACCACACAATTATTCCTCCATCACCGCCTCTCCCCGCTCTCTATTCAGAGCAACATCACACGCCACAGCAGTTCTCTCCCCCACATTTTTCCACCCAGCTCCTTTGTTGCCTCTTTTGTCTCTGGTGGTATTTTATTGTATTACTGTCAGAAGATTTAATGCAATAAATATGAATCAAATGATGAATCAAGGTCATGCGAGAGCTATTAATGCTCCACACAAAGTCTGACAGAACATATCAAGTATAAAACTTAGAACATACACACTGTGTGAAAGAGATGGACTAACATTAACAACTTCTGTCAATATGTAGATGTCACTTTGCAGCGAGAGTAGATGAAAATTGAATTGGACAACTCAGTATCAGAGAAATATTTTTACTCTGTTTAACTACGGGCAATAAGTTTATTCAGTCGATTTGTCTGGGATGACAGATGGAACTTTAATTCCGACAAGTTAATTGATTTGTTAAATAATATCAGGCAACATTTCTGCCTGGTGGTTAAAATTGCATTAGTTGCCAAGCAACACTGGCTTATTAAACATTTCTCCCAGAAGCAATGGGACCAACTGTGTACAGCTCTGGTCTGGCAGAGCCAATGTTCGTTTATTAACTCGGGACATCTCCTGTCTCATCACTGCTACTTCCTCCTTCTAACTGCTCATTAATCTCTCTGCCTTTCTGCCGCATCCTTCCCTCCAGCATTCCCCTCACCTTTCCTCTCCTCCTTCCCAGCTCGGTACCAGCTTCCAAGCGTATGGAGAGGGATGTAGTTGGCTTCAAACTCGCAGTTGGGGTTGAGTAAGAGGCCTCTCAGGTGGCTCCTCAGCTGAGGCTCTCTGCCCTTAAACGGCCCGAGGAAGAGACGCCTGGAGTCGTAGTCGTTAGCGTGCAGGTTGTCCCAGATGAGCGGGGGGCGCTGGAGGACAGACTCCACCTCAGCCAGGCAGTCAGCGGACAGTTTCCTGGAGATGACCTTACTGCCTGTGGAGAGTGAAGAGGAGAGGAAGCCTGAAGGTTTGAGAAACAGACTTTGCCACATCAAATCTGAGGCACACAGCAGAATAAGTTGTTCTCTTGGTGTATTTGAACTTTGGACTTGTCCCTTTAATCTTGAACAATGATAGAATAGCCTAATAAAGAATAACAAAATCAAAACTGAAACAAATCCCAAAATGTAAAATTGAAAGACAGAGTATGTAAATGATATTCACAACAGATAGCCTTCACTTACTTACTTTGCTTTACTGAACCAAAACAAAATAGACAGAATATCTTCTCTGAATAGGTGGACAATCAGGTCTCACAAGATGCTCACATGTTCATTAAACAGTGGCCGTGCATAATTTCACAAACAGCTTTCTGGCATATTTTGCATGCCGAGCTGTCTTTGTCTTTATCAAGATAGGCCTCCTGGAAGTTCTTCAGATTCCAATGAGAACAAGTGCTGCCTTGTGCACATATGGAATAAACACACTACAGCTCTGGTCCTGTTTCATTTCCTACACTGAAAAGCTGTCGGAAAGTTGGAAAGCAGTTCATGACAAAAAGGTTGCAAATCCTAAGGAGCCACAATGTAAACTACACTGGGTGGTATACAGTATGTATAATATGTGCACTCAGGAAGGAAAAACTAGCATGAAAACTGTATCTCACATTTGTAAATGCTGAAAACTTTAATTATCCCAGTGCAACAATAAAGTAGCAACCAAAGAATAGCTTCTGTTAGAAGAACAATAAAGACAAGACAAGCAAGAAGATTCAAAAACTGAACTAAACAAGAGAAGGCGATAATGCGTGTGTGTGCATGTTTGTGTTTCTATTGTACTTCCATATGCATGTGGGCAGATTTGCACTTAAATCCTCAAGGATGGAGGATGTTGCGTGTGGATTTGTGCCTGCACTCACTTTCATGTGAGTGTGCTGAGCTGTGTTTTGCTAGTGTGTGTGTGTGTGTGTGTGTGTGTGGGTGGGTGTATGGGTGGGTGTGGGTGTGCATACTCTTATTAAGCAAGAGATTGTGGGTCAAGTAATGAGGCGAAAGACAGAAAAGAAAAAAATTGTACTTGTTGTTGTTATCTGTAATCAATCAGGCTGTCTTATTGAGAAAAAGATCCCTTTTCTGGATTGACCCGAGAACAATATACACTCACAAGAACGCAATCAGCAAACAGACACAACAAAATTACTCAATAAACCAGGGATTCATACTTTATACATGAATAACATGAGATGGCTATTTCTTCTTGAAAGAAGGAAGTCCATCCAATCCATCACTTACAGGATACAGACAACACTGATGAGTCTGAAATTTGTCATGTTTAATGAAGTGTAATGCACTGTGACACTGTGCACCGAGTTCAGCTACTAAAACGCGGATGGAGCAGCACAACAATACAGAATATCTCCATAGTCACAGACAGATATGAAGGTTGACTGCACAATCGTTTTACAGCTGGAAGAAGGCACACGTCCTTTAATTCTACACAAGAAGCCTAGCCTAGATTCTTAATTTTTGCGTTAAATGTTAAATAAAAAGAAAGATGGTCTGACAGATAGTCTGCTGTCAAGCCAAGTGAAGTATATGTATGACTCAGCATGACTAATAAGGGTGTTTTAATGGCAAGATAGTCAGTCACTGGTGGAGGTGGAGAATACCATGCACTTGGTCTTCTCTACAATAAAAAAACTAGTGAGTGATTAAGGAGTGATGATTGGAAAGCATCACGCAGACTGAGGATGAGTCAGAGCCTGGGCTGGGGTGGAGCCTGGGACATGTTAAATAGTATGGACTATTGATGGAAGTATTGATTAGAAAAAATTATGTTATTTATCTTTAATGTAAACAGTAATGGGCCAAGGATAGACCCCTGTGGCGCTCCCTCCTTAGAAGATGAAAAGTTTGCCATTGCCAATTAAAAAATATTTAATTGTTATTAATGTCAGAGCTCGACAAATTATTGAAATTTGGTCTGGTGGGTTTGTCTATGAGCTGAAAAAAAATTTAGTTCTCAAGACTCAAGACTCCAGGCACTAAATCGAGTGTGGATTTAGTGCCTGGAGTCTTGAGATGTTTCAAGTGTAATTGCTGTTTAGAGGTAGCAGAAGGCAGAAGAGGGGGCACAATAGACATAGGATGGCACACCTAGTTTGACTTCTATGCTAAGCTAGACGGCCAGTTTTATAAACAACAGGAATGGTGTGCTAGGACATTCGGGGACATCAACAGTGGCAGGACTGGTCAGAGCTAGAGGATGTCATGGGAGTGTTTTGGCTACCTGTTAGCAGAGCACTAGGGTGGGTGACGGAAAAGGAAATGTTTGCAAAAAGTAGTTTTGCACCCAACCAGAATGTATGCCATCACTTCTAAATAACTGTCTGCATTCCCGCAAGAGGTTGGAACTGTTGATGTAGGACACTGTGGACAGCCAGCAGCAGCCTGCTGAAAGTTAATCATGGACAACACGTTATAGAAGAGTAGTTTAAAAACTAAAAAGATCAAGCAGCAATCAACTACTCTGCGTCACACAGCAATGACAGGTGTTCTGCATCTTCTGATGTATTCCACATGTCTGCAGGAATACAGCCACATCATACACTGTGGTAAAGAGTGCAGTTGTGTATGTTACTCACCTGTCCATACCACTGTTATGTTGGGCAGTAGGTCCTCTCCAACAGTCTGCAGGTAGGGAGACTTTGATACGCTGGGAGAACACAGAGAACCACAGTACTCTACAGGGAGAGAGAAAGAGAGGTGCACTTCATCATCCAGCTTTATGGACGGGCAGTAAAAACTGCACATGTCAGACTCTGCAAACATTCCAGTTCAGTTCAGTTTAGCACTCCTACCTGTAGGGCAGAACAGGAAGACGGGTGGTTCCCCCAAGAACCGATAGATCTCATTGGTTACGGTGACCTGAGCATGAGCGAATGAAGAAAAGGCCTCGCTGTCGGCCTGACACATGGAGTGGTCGATGTCATCAAACAGAATGGCAAATGCCTGGCAACCCAGGTCGGATACCTGGAGAGAGAGATAAGGTTGTGTATGAGAGAGAAAAATAAAACACTACATTCCTGCAGTTTTTTATAATCTCATCTCATTGATACCTGTCTCAGCTTGCGCTTGAGTAGTGTCAGGTCACAGGAAGAGGAGAAGACGATGTCCTGACCAGGAGAGAGGGCGTAAACGAACCTCAGGCCTCTCGACTGGGCCTCCGCTATGAGAGTACGCAACTGACCTGAAAGGAGGAGGCAGGAGAGGAAAAACCCTGAGTTTGAACTATAAAGTGAAACAAAATGAGACACGGGCCAGTGAATAATAAACATCACTTGAGCTTTCATATCACTTGAACACGTCTCTCTAATCCCATTTTTATGTATTTCTAAGGGAATTGCAGCACCACTGCATCAGAACCAGAGGCATCACTTCCTTTAATTCATGCATTCTTTGCCAAAACATGACGCCTACATTGCCCACAATACAACTCAACTGCAGACAGTTTGGAAGCAGATTCAGGTGTGTTATTGGCTGATGTAGCCTCGAGCTCTAGCAGACATGTAGAGCAGGCTACAGAGGTCTGGCGAGCCCTGGCGAGCCCTGGCGAGCCCCAACTGATGCTAAACTCAAGTGGCATCACTTGAGGCAATTTCCTTTGGAACCACAGCAGGATTTATTTATACAACTTTTTGCACATACACACTTGTACTCTCCAACAACGATGAACAGACTTTGATTTGTAATATTAAACTGCACGTAAGTGATTTCAAATTTTGAAATTTATATTTCCAGCTGTCGCACATGTGGGTGAATGAGTGGTAGATCAACAGCTGGGTGAATGAACGGGATGAGCTTACCCTCCTCCTCAGGAGAGTAGACTTCTCTCCACAACAGTCTGTGTTTTAGGTCATCTTTTGGGCCGTACAGGTACGTGTTCAACCCCCAATGCTGCATCCTGGCACAGAAACACACGGGAGAATGATCAGGTTTAAGTCATTACACCTGATCTAGCTCTAACAGTATCTAACGCTAAATCAGTGAGTCTGCAACAAGGAAAGACATCCACTTATTGTATAAAATAATCATTCGCTTTCCTATCACCACTTCTGAAAGATGCTTTGTCACTTTTCAGATAATTTGAAAATATAATCTATTACTTGATGACACGAGCAGCTGAGGAAGAGGCGAGGACGGAAGGAGGGGACAAAACAGAAAACAACGACACGCAGCAAGAAAATAGGTCCACTGTATCGATCATGGCCGCCACAGTTACAGGAAATGACCTCCTGAATTATAAATAGAGCATAGTACTAGCAGTGAAACAATATCTGCATCACACACACACATAGACAAAACATGAATATCGCAACCTCTCTCTCTGGACATGGACCAGCTCTTGCCTTCCTTGTCATTTGTGGGTGGACTGTGTTCTCATTCTCTCCCTGCTTCATTTCCTGGACAGATGGTACGTAAGTCGCCTCCGCAAAGCTGCAAGCTGCCTGCCTCGAACGCACAATCAGACGCGCGCACGCACTCACATACTGTACGCACGTCCACGGGCCTACTCTGCCAAACTTATGCAACACTCGAGCGTATGAATTGTGCCTGCACCCCGCACTTCGGTCTAAAAAAGCCAATCTATAAATAAACCCGGAGCCCACACACTCAGCTGCTGCTACACTGACAAAGTTTTTGGGAGTCATTTTTCCTCCTCTTCATGAAGCAGCGATGGCCTGTTCACCAAAGCTTTGTCTGCCAGTATCACACGAATATCAAAAGAGATTTCGGGACACAGTATAGCGCCTTTAACATGGTTCCTAATAGGGAACAGAGGCAGTGTGCTATAATGAGTTAGTCCATATATTTAAGAGCAGTGGAAAGCAGAGAGCAGAGGGAACAACTTCTCTCCAGGGATGCAGTCGACTGTCTCTATTAGCTGCTGTACTACAAAAACTGTGTCAGAGCTCCCGACAGGCCTTTATGCTGATCCACTCGTTTGTGAGATCAGTGTGACATCAAGAATTAATTGGATCCCTACTAACTAGAAGGTACACACAAGGTGTAATATACAGTAAATGTGCATGAAAAGGGAATGCCACATCAGTCATTAGTGCATTTGTTTCACATGTAACATGCTGTTGTCCCATTATCAGTGTATTCATGTTTTAATTAGCATGAATGGGCTACCAGTGCTTTAAATGGCACCTTCACTGTTTGTATTGTGCACTTGGACATTTAATATTCTACTGTAGTTCACTGTCATGGCAATCACTGTGCGCTGATTCAAGCTGAACGAGCCCGTGTGTCTTGTGAGCTGATGAAACTGTTAATGAAAACTGTTGTGGCAGTCTCAATAAGGAGCTGCCTTGGTTCTGTTTAATCAAGATTCAGAGAGACTTGGCTCATGAACCTGCTGCCTTGATAATGGATTACTGTCTCTTCAGGGACTCGCGCCGTATAGAACAGCTGATTATATTGAATGTGGAACTTCACCTGGTTGAGACGGCTCTTCATCTACTGTTTTTATGTCGTCATCATGCTTGCAAACGAGAGCCTACGATGGCACCACACCAGTGCCTCTCCACACTCTGTGGCCAACAACTAAAGAGCGTGGTTGAGCAGAGAAACTCCCTGGTGTGAAGGTCTCTGCATGGAAAAAAGATGCTGCTAAATAAAGAGCTATGGGCACAGCGAACTCTTTCCTCTGTAAAGTCTTAGAGGACGAATACACTCTGTAACAGGATGCCATTTAATATGATGACCGCAATTTAAGAAAACGTGGGTGAGCATAACATTCTGGAGGAAACAGTGAATATTAAAGTTTTTGTGCAATTAAATGGACAAACTTTAAGATACTGACCATACAAATGTCATGCTAACTCTGGACAAGAGTCTGCAGCCATGCTAGCAAGCAGCTCTGTGAGGCTGTAAATTAGCAAATTTCATGTCAATCCATCCAATACTTGTTACAAGATTTTCCAAAAAACACAAATATTAACCTCATTTTGTTGCTAGAAGCAAAGTCAGGAGATCATTGATGTCATTAGGATCCATCCTCTGGGAACCATGAATGTCCTGACAATCCGTCCCGTAGCTGTTGAGCGTTTTCAGTCTGGACCAAAGTTGCAGACTAACTGACTGTCAGACCAACGCTGCCGTTCCCTCGGCTACATGAAAACAATATCTACGGTAACAAATGATCCACAGCCCATCTTTGATCCTCTTTCTCTATTCTTCTACTTTAAGAAAATGCAGTATCTGCCCCCACTCTCTCCCCTCCTGTCATCCATGGCTGAGCCTCAGGACTGAGCCAGGATGAGCCTGGCCTTTGCCACGGAGTCATTCTGAGTCAGTGATTTCTCTCAGGTCTGCCTGGCACTGAAATAGAGGCGTGTAACTGGGTTCAGCCCAGAGGCGTCAGGTCAGAGGCTCCTGAGCTCACCCTACTCGGACCACATTAACAAGCCAGGTGGTACACCTGTGCTGCTCACAGACACAGCTTACACTGCATGCAGTTTCATCACAGCTTGCAGGCTTCTTTAATGGTCGGTGACAGACTTACCACTGGAAGAGAACTTTCCTCTGATCCATAGACCAGGGCCTCCCGTAGAACCCTGCAGAGGAAAACCAAACATGAAACGAGTGCATACATGTCACTATAAAGCCACACCTTCAGATACACCCGATCACTGACATAATGAAACACCTAGAGTATTGATTTCTTCCACAAGGCCATAGAGGGGACACGCTTTTATAATTGATCTGTTCACCATTATACGCCCTGATGGTTTGAGGACATCCTTTTTGATATATTACATTTCTTTTTTCGTAACAGTCAATAACTGTGTGTAACACAAACAACACAGTGTAACTGTGTGAGCTCAGAAACTGTGGTATTCTTGCAAAATGTCAATATCTTTGCTGCAAATGATAATTTCCAACACACATTCAAACATACATGTGCATTACCACTGAATTTACACCATGGCATTCCATAGCGGATATCATATGATTCTCTGCACTGTTTTTTAGTTGCCAGCTCTGCAGTAATTAATCACAAACTGGACAGTTATCAGCTACTGGACACTGTTAGTGAACAGCCACAGTACAGTATGAGCACATGAGAGGATGTGAGCTCTTCCACTGCTTTCTTGGACACATCCCCCCTGTGTCTGGCAGAGGCATAATTCATCTCCAGCTCCACTCTCCATCACATTTTCTATTTTTAGAAATGGGAGCATCTCCAGTGTCCCTCTCCCTCCTTTGTGTTTTTTTGAATAAGTCTGCAGGGAAAGAGTGTGTGTGTGTGTGTGTGTATGAGAGAGAGAGAGAGCTTGTGTGTGTATGCCCATGCACACAGTAAGTGGGTCATTGTGAGAAGTAAATCAGATCCACTGAAAATCCACACCTTTGTATGCGCATGTGTGTGACATAGGTACCTGGGTGCCTGTGTGTGTGTGTGTGTGTGTGTGTGTGCTGCACAGTACTCCCCACTAAGTCAAACCCAATTACGAACTCTGCTGGATGTCACCACATGGGACTGAGAAACGCGCTGGTTTAAGAGGTTTCAAGAATTAGCAATGTGGTGTGAGTGTGTGTGCGTGTTGCATGTGTCACACTTTTATTGTCGCTGCGATATGAATTTCCAAAATAAACACGTCCCAAAGGGCTGTGAAACCAGACTAGCTGACAATTCTAAGAGCTGGAGAGCTGAGGCAAAAAGGCTAAAACTATGAGTTAACTGAGAACAATTATAACAATCAATAATCATAAGTTAATGAGCAAAAATACCAAATATGATTCCACCTATTCTCTGTTTTAAATCCTTGGATATTGGAATTGGATATTTTGGGGGTTTGGGACAAAGCAAAGCATTTAGAGACTATTACAATGTGCATTTTTCTCTATTGTCTGATGATGATTTAATTAATCAATTCATTAAAAACATGTTTGGTTTCTTTTTTAAGGGTCTATACTTGCAGATGCAAATTTGCAGCATAATTTCTTCACAGTGTGCGTTTGGTTGTGACAGTTGCTTCACAGTCCCATCATCAGTTTCTTCATTGTCAATATTTTCTGCACTAATTAGTGTGGATCCTGCTTTGTCATTGTCATGACCTGTAGCTGTAACCTGGACTTTCACCATCACCCCTGCTGGTGTTGTGGTTATCACCTCCTGTTCTTCATTATCATCCTCATAAACATCCCTGCCATCACTTTATCCCCATCACTTCCAACATCATCAGTACTCCTCATTGGTAGTTTTTTCATTATGGCCCTCAAATTTCCCTCTTCTTCATTGTGTTCTTTTCATCGTCTCATCATCATCATCATTATCACATTATCACATCCTCTGTCAAACCACCACATGCTGTCATATATACCCAAACATCATCACAGTCTCCAGCCTTAATTCCAATCTAAATCATCAAGCTCACCTTCACCATTAGTGTCATTATCAATATCATCCCATTATCTGAAATCTCACCATTATCATCATCACATTCATCACCATCAGATTCACTGTCAACATCATCTCCATC
The DNA here is from genome assembly GCF_017976325.1 of Chelmon rostratus. NCBI lineage: Eukaryota > Metazoa > Chordata > Actinopteri > Chaetodontiformes > Chaetodontidae > Chelmon > Chelmon rostratus. The sequence goes on along the minus strand of NC_055680.1, from coordinate 6,106,810 downwards.
ATCATCTTCATTACCCCAGCCATTATCCAGAGTGTTTTCCTTTCCTTAGGCTGCAGCCTTTGAACCAGACATTATTGAATGCTTTTTGCCGCCTGCTCTCTGATCTTCACTTCAAGCCCGGCTGATCACCAGCACATCATCTCATAAAGACCTTTACATCCGTGCTCGTGCATCTATGACCGTTCCCCCCTTCACCTGCAGTCTGTGACAAAACAATTCTCAAATCTAGGTCAAACGGTGGGCTATTCAAAATCATCCCCCCGAGGTAAGAAAAAAAATCACATGATCTGACAAGAGGTCAGTTGTGAAGTCGGCCGCTCTTACCTTCCACCACCCCACAAAGAAACTGCTTCTTCTCCTCCATCCTGTCCGCGGCCCCGCTGCCTCCCTCCGCTTTGAGTCGGCCTCTAATCGGCGAGGGAAGACGAGATGCTCTCCACGTCTGTCAGCTCAGATACCGGGTTTGTTCTTCATGCTTCTCCTCGATCTGCCTCCACCTCCTCCTCTCCCTCTCCTTCTCTCTACATAGCTGGAGCTCGCGTGCTGCGTTCAGGTGCTCGGCGGAAGCTCCTGCTTTCAAGCACTTAACGCCAATTAAAGAAAAAAAAAAAACATAACAGAGGTGGTTGAGTTTATTCAGCAAATAGAGAGTCTATAGAGTCTGTCCTGCATTACATTGTGATGACAGACTTGTATGTGTATCATAATTTTTTAAAACAAAACAATAGTAAAAAACGAATAATAATTCTATTTTTATTGCATTTAGGCAATCTAAAAATTGGTAAGGAACTTACATACAATAAAACTGCTCCAGGGCGATAAAATATGACATAATGAATCAGCATAAAAATGTAAATGTCGAACTCAATACAATAAAACAGTGACACATAATGATATTGTTGGGCTACTGTTTTTAATATGCATAAATGGACAAAGCATTTTTTTTTATTAAAATAAGTGAGTGACTAGAAAAGAGACCTTTAGCCTAAATCACAAAGCAAATTACTGTGTTATGAAAGTGCTTTGTCATTTGTTATACTCTTGTTTCAAGATCTTAAAATCCTCCTCTGAATTCATCTGGGACATGGGGATGTAAACATTCATCAGGTAACAGACATTCAGGGCAAGAGACCATTTTCCTGGCAGACATTTAGACATAGCAAGAAAAGCATAGGTGTATCTAATAGCATTATTAATAACAGCTGTATTCCATTTAGGTGAGTCACTTCCACAGCCCTGGTAATGCGTCTACTGTCTCACTGGCCTGGCTTACTGACACATGTAATGGAATTAGAGCCACCCTTAATGTTATTATGAGCCCCGTGGGCTCTTTATCATTATGAACTATTTAACATAGTCATTGCATTCAGTGTTAATATAAACATTCTGAGTTATGTTGTCCCTATATCGGCCTTGGTGAAGTGTTAAAATAGATGACCAGCAGCAACATTTGGCTACTACAGGTAGCTAATTCTTTGCGTAATAAAACATTAGAAATTTATTGGCCTAATTAAAAGCATTTTCACTTTTTCCAACAACATTGCATAATTAGGCTTGTCTGTATTTTAGTGCGTAGAAAAACGTGTAGGATAAAGCAAAAAGAGAAGTTAACACTAACTGCATGGTACAAATACATAAATATAGATAGTAGAACTTTCTTGTGACCACTGACATATGATAATTAGCATTCAAGACAAGGAGATTTTAAATAGGCTGTTGTCCATATTTTTAAATACATATTTTTTTATGGATACATTTTGATTTCATACAGCATTTCAAATACATGTTGAACTGAAATCCAATATTGTTTCACACATAAAATTACTTCATTCATGAAATGAATGTAGCTATAAATGATTTCTTCCATCTCAACCAGTTTTGCTATTGGAAAACCAAGTGCTCTTACTTACCTTTTCTGTTGGTCGTTTGAGGGGTTTTTTAGGTGCAAATTTTCCAGGGTGTCGTGAAGGCAGCATCAGCCTCCTCTTCCAGTCGTTTCGCACAGGCGCACTGGCCCCTAACATGCAAGATGAGAGCAATGTGTGTGTGTGTGTGTGTGTGTGTGTGTGTGTGTGTGTGTGCGTGTGTGTGTGCGTGTGTGTGTGAGAGAGAGAGAGGGAGAGAGAAAGAGAAAGAGAGTATTTTAATAATCTCATTTTTATATTTGAATTTTGAGATGTTGGTAGTGTGTGTGAAGGTGTCGTGTCTTAATTGAACTAGGTGTAACACACTGTTATATGCAAAATAGCTTCCAGCACGTTTATAGACCTAAAACTGTATGTCTCCAAAACCATCAGGATAATATTCTGTATCTAACCTATCTAATCTAACCCTAACCCTTATTTTCTGCCATTTGTAGCCTATTAGAAAACAAACTTATATTACACACTATTATACACGTTACCACTTGCCAGTAATTTGGTGCCTCCCTTGCATATAAGTAACACTGCTTACAGTATTACTGATTTAAAATACATGTTTGTAGCCTCACAAATTAATTTACTGCGGGATGTGTGTTTAATATCTTTGTACATTTACCATGGCATCACTGTGAATACCCAGCCTACTGTAGGAATCAGACTCTTAGCACCCCCTGGTGGATTTAAATGAAATTACACTGGTGCTACATCAAAGGGTGAACTGGTGGTTGGCCAGGTTCATATCTCAGAGTGACCAGCACATAGTCGCACGCTTCCAAATACCATAAAAGGTAGGAACTGGACCAATAGAAGACAGCAATGAAAACAGTCCACACACTGGCTCCCTCAAGCACAATTTAATAGTACATGTCATATTCTTACTGCCCACAATTTGTTGATCCCTATCAGCAGACAAAAAGCACACATTAAAGATATTACATAACGTATACATATAACACATGTATATTTTAGATATAGATCTTTCATTTTTGGATGTTTGGCTAATATGGGATTACTTTGTGCTAGTTAACTGATCCTGTCACATGGCAGTGCTACCAGCAGGATGGGGCAGAAATGCTTAGAGTGAAATGCTGAGGAGCCAGTCGTGAAATAAGATACAGTTACCATCAAGACACACTGTCTACTTCACTGTTCGGAAGTGTGAGAAATGTGTGTGAGTCAAATGCTCAAACCAGACAAGCAGTGATTGATTTCACTGATTTTCAAAGAGACTGGACTAAGAAACCTGTTTGCTCACCTTGATGTATGGCCATGAAAGTCGTGAATGTATACAGGTAAGTTTGTTGACATTCATAAAGACATGAAGGTATGGAGAGAGTAAGTGAAAAGGTTTGGTGTGCACTTATTCACCCATGAAAGTTCAAGATGCCCGTGAGCAAGTAACTTAGGAGAAGAATGTGGTATGACTGGGTGCTTCCCAGATGTGAGCGCACGTATATCACAAAAAAAGTAGCTGACTAAAGGGTGTGTACGCGCTTAAAAACTTCTCCAACCAGACAAACAAATGCCGGCATCTTAGGATTTGTCTTTTTTGTATTGACACAATAAAATGTCTCTGAACAACAGAGACAAACAGTAGGATCAAAGCTGATGGTATGTGTTCAGAATTTCACAAGAACCTAGAAACTCATTTGAAGGTTCCTTATAAAGGCATCAAACTATATTTATACGAAAAGGCAGCAATATGAGGTGGCCAAGCTCAGTGTGAGAGATTTCTCACCTTGAAAAGCTCCCTGATTTAAAAATAAATAAATACATTACATAAAGTATAATAAATAATATAATAAACATTATGGATAGAAAGATTATGGAAAACTTCTATTCAGATTTCCACAACCTTTTTATTTACACTGTGTAGCATGTTTGCACACGTGTGTGTGTGTCTGTGTGTGTGTGTGTGTATAATTTTCTACATGTAATAGAGGCTTTTAAAACCGTCACCCTTTCATCTGCTGTGCATTAATTGGAAAGGTTGATAGTCATGATTAAGAGGTTCCTGAATAGCTTTAACAGCAAACTGCATGTTTAAATTAGTTGCATTTGTGTCCCTAATTTCTCTACAATCTACACAACTTGTATTTACAGAGAATAATGTATCACTTTTTTTATGAAGAGAGCTCAACCAAAACAATCATGTATTTAATCCTTATTGGTATCAAGTGCTGCTATTCATTCCTGTTACTGAGCTCTGGACCAGGATTTGTCAGACTTGTGGACATTGCACTGTTGTTCTGCTCTGTTTGCTACCCTTTTGGCTTTCTATTCTTTTTTACTATATTGGCACATTCCATTTTCATTGGTATATTTTATTGTCCACTGGTATATTTTATTCTGTCGGTACATGTCACTGTGTAAATTTTATTCTGCTTGTATATTTTATTCTGTTTGCACATTTCACTTCCATATTTTATTGTTTATCGTTTAGTATATTTTATTGCCTTAGTATATTTTCATTCTGTTATATTTTTAATTGCTTTTACAAATATTTTTACTGCATGTGTATTTAATTTTATTGTAGTTATCTTAATTTTATTCTTTCTAATCTTCTTATCTTTCTTACTATCTGTTTCTAACATGGGGGTTGCAATGAAAATTTCATTGACATGCTCGATGACAATAAAGACTCTTGAATCTTGAATCTTCTGTCTGTCTCAGTGAATGCATCAAGTCCTGAATCAGCAGCCTCCAGCCAATATAGCAAAGCTTCAGAGGGATTTGTATAAGGAGCATGAGTGGACTGTTCTGGCTGTCCAGGCCAGTCTGCTCTCAGAGAAGTGTTTCAGCAACCGGGCCAACACAAACAGGCTGAATACAAAACAGACAGAGGACGTGAAAAATACATGCATACAATATTAGGATGCACGGCAGTTTGCTGCATTCACAAACCATCTTTAAGGTTTTCCAAAAGGTAACTGGACTTTTTGGAGGTTCGAGAAGACATTTCACCTCTCATCCAAGAGGCTTCTGCAGTTCTAACTGACTGGTGGGGAGTCTCATGTGTTTATCCTCTTGCAGGGTCTAGGATCCGCCTACCTGTCATGTGAGTCATTAGGCCAAGGTGTTAATGGGTCAATGGGTGGGTCCTGGTGTGAGTCATCAGGGTCACATATGAGTCATCAGGGTCACCGGGGTCTTGCTGCCAATGGCTGTTGAGCTGCCTGGGGAGGGGTCTGAGGACAGCATTGTAAGAGGTTGATAAGTGGTGTCTTAGGCCATCTCCTCGGTTGAGTGATGGTCTTTCCAGTTTGTCATGGATGGCTTCTTTCACTCCTCTTTCAAACCATCTGTCTTGTGTCTGATGGTATGACGATACTGTTTAGCACCACATTTGTACAGAGGAAGATAATGCACTAAAGTGGGTGTTACTTTTATCAAGTGTTGGTGAAATTGATTTTGCAATGACTTTGGTTGAAATAATTCAGTTATGTATCAATAGAACAGCTTAAAAAGGTATTTTTGCTAAAATCCACTAAAATTAAAAAAAATAGACTGAAAGTAAAGTTATTTTAAAACGTAAGGATACTAAACAGGGAGCATTAAATATGTAAAATAATTCAGCACAATATTTACAATGTGATTCTGCTTTAGAAAAATGTGATGGATGAAAATTTAAATTCCACTCAATCAAGCTTAGTAAAAGTAGCGCACAACATGCTCAGACGTACAGCACAAAGAACCACTTACAGCAACAAAGGGTAATATAATTAGTTACTTTTACTCATGAGAACCAGTTGTTGTTAAAGACCCTGCCTTGTGTTACAGTATGTAGTGTGACACAAAGTAAATGAGCACACAGAGTCAAACAGGTCAGGTTCGACCAGATCTGCATACCTTTTTAAGGTTCATCTCAAAGGAGGAAGTGGTGACAGTAAATTGTCATGTTAAGCTTTTATTTCCTGGTTCCCGGGCCAAGGTTGTCTAAGCCAGTGAAGAGTCTGTCTCTCTTCACTGACTACAGCCGTGACAAAGGACTGTCGCTCAGCACTCACAGCAGCTGTGCACTGATAAGCATCAAACAAGCACTACGCTGCCATACAAGCAGCACACAGGACCTGACAGTCAGGGGCTGCCCTGTATTTCTCAGCAGGGAGAGGTTAAAGACATAATGGTAAGTAGAATGAATGGCTGTGCCTTATTTTGCAGGGAAATGTGCTGAGCATCTATATACTGGCACATATCCAAGTGTATCTCATATATGAAATGACTGAAGTTGGTTATACATTTTGGATGTACTAACACATTATGTATTTTTTCAAAGGTTTAACTCATGGATTATGGGCTGATCTTCTTTGTACTTACAGGTTGGTTTCTCTTGTTTCATTATTCTGCTTTTTTGTCTTTCTAAAGCGATTTAAACTTGTCTGCTGTGGATGGAACTGAAAGAGGACAACTTATAAGATGGCAATAGCATGAAATAACTGTAACAATTGCTAATAATTATTATAATAATATAATTATAATTGCAGGTTTTTAGGGCAGGAATTCGTAGTAGTACAGAAAGTGTGGGGTTACTGGATTTTTTTCATCATAGTTATGAATGATAATCAAACAGTGGTAAAGAAAGTGAATAGACAACACAGTACAGAGACAGATGTGTACTGTTGGACTTGGAATATTTTGAATAATCTGACTGTCACAGTACACACAGTACAGATATTTCTGCACATTTCATGTTTTCTGCTCTTCTTTTTTGCTATCAGTGGTGAACAGTGAACCCTGATGTACTGAGACAGACTGAAACTTGATCTGGCTCAGGCTGAGGTGGAGAAATAGTTAAGGCATTAAACGTTGCATCCAACAAAGCGGTTTGGTTCAGCTTCAGTGGAGCACAGCCCACTCAATGACACAGCAGAAATGGTGGAGAGGGAGGGTTTTTTCCCATTGCGTATTTAGCTATGAATAAATAAGAAACTTAGGTATAAATTAACAACAATGTTGTACATGAACAATATACAAAACTATTTCAACTCCTAATAAAGTGCTGGTTGTTGTTCTTTAAACTGATGGCAGGTGCAGATGAAAAAAATCTTAATCTCAATTCCAAATATCTCATCAATGAGGAAGAAGCCACAGTAATGTTGTTCAGCAGGACACATAGTGCCTCTTCAAATTCACCAGAAAAGAAAAAGAAGATAATTAATAAAAAAAAAATAATTAATCAATAACATATTGTTTGTTTCAGGAGTACTGCTCAGTGTTGCGGCTGCCCAGTCACGTCAGTACTACTTCGTGGGTACACCACTGAACTGGAAAGGTGCGCAGAGCTTCTGCAGAGAGTCCTACATTGACTTGGCCACCATAGAAAACTCAGCTGACATCGCAGCTGTTGCCAGCACCACACTGAACTACACGGGCAAGTTCTCAATATTCAAATCACTCACACACATACATACTGTGTGTGTGTGTGTATATAGACAGTATATAAAAATATGATCATGTGAAATGTGAGAGAACAATAATGAACAGAGGAGACACATACTTTGTGTGTGTTTTTAAGTGATGTTTCGTCAGTTGTAAATCATTTAGGTCAATTGAGTGCTTGAAAATAGTTTTTAATTCCTGCTGTTTTATATAATGAACATCTTTTTGAACAGGCAAGGCTTGGATAGGTCTCTATGATGATTTGAAAGATAGCTGGAGATGGTCCCTGAGTGACAGAAACTTCTACGGCGATGATGGGGCAAAGTTTAGAAACTGGCAAGCCGGCCAGCCCAACAATCTTGGAGGACAACAGTACTGTGTGGAGCTTTTAAGTCAGAGTCCATACTTTGGCACATGGGAAGACACAAACTGCAGCCTCTCACGACACTTTGTGTGCTACAATGGTGAGTTTTTGTATGGCTTAAGAATGAACACAGGGCAAAATACATGTTCTACTGAGCATTTCCAGAAACATTTTGACACTTCTTGTACCATTACCCGTGTCTTGTACGTCATCCTCAAGTACTTTTGGGCACATATAAATAAAACGTTAATTTCTTATCATTATTACTTCTCTGTATTTGTTATGTGGAGGTGATATGAGCAATACTTCATACCACTGAATCCAGATCTTTGGAGCTTCCTACCTTCTGCCACTGAAACTGTGTACATTGAACCAAAATGAGTGTTGTCTATAAGTCCATTCTGACAGTGTTTATAAGTTATCCTCATCCATATATTTCCAGGTACAGTAGATGGCATGCCATCCTTTGTTAAGATCAACAAATCTCTGAATTGGACCGAAGCTCAGAGATTCTGCAGGAAGAATCATGTCGATCTAGCCAGGTGCAGTACTGAACCAACTACTTAAGCTCTTGTCTGTTCTGTTTATCAAATCAGGTGCTTCTTCATTATTGTGGCAGTTGACTGGAATCTCATTTTGAGAATGTTCCCAACACTGTCAAGGGGATCCAAAAATGCAGCATGGCATTTTAAGGCTTCATCTTCTTCTATTATGACCTGTATTACTGTTTTATAGTCAAAGTATGGCAGCAGACTGTATACCTTTATTTTAATGGAGGCAGCACGGTGGTGCAGTGGGTTTCTGCTAATCGGCTAATTCTTACAGTCCAAAGACATGCAATTAATTCTTGACTCTAAATTGCCCATGTGAGCTTGAATGTTGTCTGTCAGCCCAGTGATGAACTGGCGACCCATCCAGGGTGGATTCCGCCTGTTGCCCAATGTCGGCTGGGGTTGGCTCCAGCCCACTACACCCCCCACCACCTGACATTTTTTTATGTCTGTTCTCAACCTTGGTGTGGATATGCTACTGTTTCTTTTTCAGTATAAGAAATCAGGCAGAAAATGACATCATCACAAACCTGACAGCTGGGCACTTTGTATGGATCGGTCTGCACCGGGAAAAATTGTGGTCTGATGGAAGCAGCTCTCTGTTTCGAAACTGGGCTGACAATCAACCAGATTCTGGCGTGGAGCAGTGTGTCACCACAGTGTTAACAGACTTCGGACAGTGGTCAGATGATAACTGCTCACTCCGTTTCCCATTCGTCTGTTCAACAAGTAATGCATCTTATTTCTGCTCACACACTGTATGAAGAGAGGGTCACTGTTTGATTAAGGACCGAGGAGCAAATATATTTCATGAGATATTTGAGCAAATATACACTGTGACATAGATGATCAAATGTTAACACAGTCACACATGAGCCAGTTAATTCCAGACAACAGCAGCCATAGCAGTGAGCAACTACAAGTAGCAATGGTGATCTGTTAGCAGCAGCAGTTACTAAAATAAACAACAGGTGGGTGAAAGCAGGGAGCTGCATGTTCACCTTGACATGAGGTCAGCTGCTGGACAGTGAACAGCTCTAACTAGCAGCAGTTCTAAAGACAAGAGCGCCACAAATATATTGAGGAGGCATTTAAATAGACAGCTCTGTAGTGTTTTTTGATTCGTTAATCAGCGTGGCCAAACTGACTTCATGATCCTCCCTGTCACAAGGCTAAGTGTAATGTAAAATGCAAACAGTACAAAACAAACACCGAAGCCAATCCCATCTTGACAACAATGGTCACAGCTCCGATTTTCTGTCTCAGCTCCTCCAAACCCAGGCAGCTTCAGACCAATGGGACAAGACGAGAGCAGCATCACTCTGCAGTGGAATGAAGTGAAAGACAACGTCAGCTTTATTCTCCAGTTTAATGATACAGAGACAGAGATCACTGCACCAGATGGAGGTGGAGCAGTAACTCACACAGTCTCATCTCTCACTGCTGCAACTAAATACACATTCACCCTGATCGCTGTGTTTGAGAGCATCAAAAGCAGTGGAGTCAGCATTGCTGCAGTCACTGGTAAGATGTTTGACCTCATTACTACACAGTTTAGCGTCTCAGCAGCACTGTAAGACAAGAATTAGATGTGTTAAATATTCACTTTCTGAATGTGGATTTAAATGTTTGTTAAAACTATATTTGCCAGCACAGTAAAATGTGTTATCATCCAGATTCCAAAGAAAAGTTGTAACGATGTGTAAAATATAAATAAAGCACAATCTGATTATTTGCCAATCCTTTTTTCATCTATATTCAACTGAAAATAGCACACAGACAATGCATTTAAAATGTTCCTGCATCAATTTCACAGTTTTTTGTGAATATATGTACAATGCTTATTCTGAGCTTGATGCCTGGTCTCTTTTCTGTCTCAGCTCCTCCAAACACAGACAGCTTCACATCAACAGCACAAGACGAGAGCAGCATCACTCTGCAGTGGAATGAAGTGAAGGACAACGTCAGCTTTATTCTCCAGTTTAATGATACAGAGACAAAGATCACTGCACCAGATGGAGGTGGAGCAGTAAATCACACAGTCTCATCTCTGACTGCTGGAACTAAATACACATTCAGTCTGTTCTCTGTGTTTGAGGACGTCAGAAGCAGTGGAGTCAACATTGATGCAGTGACTGGTAAGATCAGGCATGTCCAAACTATTCCATAAAGGGCCGTGTGGCTGCAGGTTTTTGTTCCAACCAAGGAGGAGCACACCAGGCCAACCAATCAACATCAAGGGATCATTAGTTATCAGCTGAAGACTGAGATCAGCTGATTAATTGATTCCAGCCTGGTGTGCTCCTCCTTGGTTGGAACGAAAACCTGCAGCCACACGGCCCTTTATGGAATAGTTTGGACATGGCTGGGTAAGATGTTTGACTTTATCAGTGTCTTATGAATTTATCATAACAGTGTTGTTTTCTGTTTGCAGTGTACACAAGGCAATATTCTAGATGATAAAAGTTGTGTTCGAATGTGTGCATCATAATTAATTCTGTGGCTATCTAGTGTCCAATAAATTAGTTTGCGATGGTGTGGCATCAACTGGCCAGTTAATAGCAGTTAGCAGCAGTCATAGCTTTTATTGGACAAGTGTCTGAAAGCTGGTGTCATTTTTTTTCTCACCTTGGAGACAGCTACCAAACAGTAAACAGAGAAACACTTGAATGCACCAGGCATGCAAACATCTGGCTATGTTGAATGGAATCAAGACAATTATGCAGACTGTCCTTTGTTGACGAAATTGTTCACTGCTTTATTTTTCTGTGTCAGCTCCTCCAAACCCAGACAGCTTCACATCAACAGGACAAGATGAGACCAATATCGCTCTGCAGTGGAATGAAGTGAACGACAATGTCAGCTTTATTCTCCAGTTTAATGATACAGAGACAAAGATCACTGCACCAGATGGAAATGGAATAGTAACTCACACAGTCTCATCTCTCACTGCTGCAACAAAATACACATTCACCCTGTTCTCTGTGTTTGAGGACGTCAGAAGCAGTGGAGTCAACATTGAAGCAGTCACTGGTAAGATGTTTGACTTCATTACTACACCATTCTAGAGTCTCAGCAGCACTGTAAAACAAGACTGTGTTTGATGAGTCCAATATTCACTTTCTGGATCCGCTTTTAAATATAACTTAATTCTATATCTGGCAGCAGAGTAACATATTTTTGTAACCCAGTAAAAAATAGTATTCCTTAATCTTAATGGAAAGATTTCATAATAATTATATCTGTGATTGAAAGTAATTTCATGAAGATAAAAAGGGGAAAATATGGTGTAATTCATGTTTGAAAATTATAGCATGTATGTTGTAGAATAAATATGTTAAAAAGGTCAATGTTGAATTCAAAGGTTATGAAGAGTTTATAGTTTTTCTAATCTGTATCTGGTTAAACTGTTTTAATTGAGCAGGAGTGTAATGCTGTGTTCTCATTGGTCAATGCTGTGTCCATGAGAGAAGTGCGTGATCAGGAGATGGGCCAACCAGAGAGCGAGTTAGAGAAAAAAATAGTGTTTTGGAGAGAAAAGCATCGGCTAAGCTGAAGAAGTGAAGTCAGTTTTTAAGTCATTGTTTCTATCAACTTGTGGACTAATTCCTGGACTGTGAGCTCGACATTCTGTTTATATGGCTTATATCTGCATGTTTGTGAGCAGCAGAAGAACCCGACCTGGACTTTTGTGAGGCTGTATTCACTTGGTATGTTACGCTAGTCAATTAAGTATCAGAGTAAGTTGTACAGTCCTCCATTAGCCAGGTAAACGGGCGGTAGGCCACCTGTTAGCTAAAACGGCTAAACCAGCGGAGGCATACAGCATTTTCAATGAGGGAACGTTGAGGAAAACCAGACAGCACTCTGAGTGTCCGGGCACTCAGCGTCTATCTGGCCCGTTGGATTAAAGGACGCAGAAGACTCATCTTTTTTTTCTTCGTTGAGGGTCCCGTCAACACGCTGGATCATCAGCACTGTGCTTCAAAAGTCACGGACTGACAGTATATTGAATGTTTTCCATCATCAACTTCATTGAGTTGTTTTTTTTCAGAAGAGGAAAAGGACCATCTAGATTTGTACTGTTTAAGGACTGCATGAAATGTGACACATGCATTCGCAAACCGTTGTGGTTCAATGCAACCACCTGTTGCACTTTTGTCCCTCATAGTCAGCAATACTTTTTTATGTGGGTATGGAAAATGGATGCTTTTAACAGACAGTCGGAGTGAGTTCATGAAGTCATTAAGTGATTTTTTTCCCTTTCTCAGCTCCTTCAAACCCAGACAGCATCACATCAACAGGACAAGACGAGAGCAGCATCACTCTGCAGTGGAATGAAGTGAAGGACAACGTCAGCTTTATTCTCCAGTTTAATGATACAGAGACAAAGATCACTGCACCAGATGGAGGTGGAGCAGTAAATCACACAGTCTCATCTCTCACTGCTGCAACTAAATACAGATTCACTCTATTCTCTGTGTTTGAGGACATCAGAAGCAGTGGAGTCGACATTGCTGCAGTCACTGGTAAGAAGTTTGACTTTATCAGTGTCTTATGAATTTATCATAACAGTGTTGTTTTCTTTTTGCAGTGTACACAAGGCAATATTCTAGATGATGAATGATATGTTCAAATGTGTGTATTGTATTCTGTGGCTATCTAGTGTCCAATAAATTAGTGTGCGATGGTGTGGCATCAACTGGCCAGTTAATAGCAGTTAGCGGCAGTCATAGCTTTCATTGGACAAGTGTCTGAAAGCTGGTGTCATTTCTTCTCTCACCTTGGAGACAGCTACTGAACAATGAACAGAGAAACACTTGAATGCACCAGGCATGCAAACATCTGGCTATGTTGAATGGAATCAAGACAATTATGCAGACTGTCCTTTGTTGACGAAATTGTTCACTGCTTTATTTTTCTGTGTCAGCTCCTCCAAACCCAGACAGCTTCACATCAACAGGACAAGACGAGACCAATATCGCTCTGCAGTGGAATGAAGTGAACGACAATGTCAGCTTTATTCTCCAGTTTAATGATACAGAGACAAAGATCACTGCACCAGATGGAGGTGGAGCAGTAACTCACACAGTCTCATCTCTCACTGCTGCAACTAAATACACATTCACCCTGTTCTCTGTGTTTGAGGACGTCAGAAGCAGTGGAGTCAACATTGAAGCAGTCACTGGTAAGATGTTTGACTTCATTACTACACAGTTTAGCGTCTCAGCATTACTGTAAAACAAGAATTAGATGTGTTAAATATTCACTTTCTGATTGTGTATTTAAATGTTTGTTAAAACTATATTTGCCAGCACAGTAAAATGTGTTATCATCCAGATTCCAAAGAAAAGTTGTAACGATGTGTAAAATATAAATCAAGCACAATCTGATTATTTGCAGATCCTTTTTCATCTATATTCAACTGAAAATAGCACACAGACAATGTATTTAAAATTTTCCTGCATCAATTTCACAGTTTTTTTGTGAATGTATGTACAATGCTTATTCTGAACTAGATGCCTGGTCTCTTTTCTGTCTCAGCTCCTCCAAACACAGACAGCTTCACATCAACAGCACAAGACGAGAGCAGCATCACTCTGCAGTGGAATGAAGTGAAGGACAACGTCAGCTTTATTCTCCAGTTTAATGATACAGAGACAAAGATCACTGCACCAGATGGAGGTGGAGCAGTAACTCACACAGTCTCATCTCTGACTGCTGCAACAAAATACACATTCAGTCTGTTCTCTGTGTTTGAGGACATCAGAAGCAGTGGAGTCAACATTGATGCAGTGACTGGTAAGATGTTTGACTTTATCAGTATCTTATGAATTTATCATAACAGTGTTGTTTTCTTTTTGCAGTGTACACAAGGCAATATTCTAGATGATGAATGATATGTTCAAATGTGTGTATTGTATTCTGTGGCTATCTAGTGTCCAATAAATTAGTGTGCGATGGTGTGGCATCAACTGGCCAGTTAATAGCAGTTAGCGGCAGTCATAGCTTTCATTGGACAAGTGTCTGAAAGCTGGTGTCATTTCTTCTCTCACCTTGGAGACAGCTACTGAACAATGAACAGAGAAACACTTGAATGCACCAGGCATGCAAACATCTGGCTATGTTGAATGGAATCAAGACAATTATGCAGACTGTCCTTTGTTGACGAAATTGTTCACTGCTTTATTTTTCTGTGTCAGCTCCTCCAAACCCAGACAGCTTCACATCAACAGGACAAGACGAGACCAATATCGCTCTGCAGTGGAATGAAGTGAACGACAATGTCAGCTTTATTCTCCAGTTTAATGATACAGAGACAAAGATCACTGCACCAGATGGAGGTGGAGCAGTAACTCACACAGTCTCATCTCTCACTGCTGCAACTAAATACACATTCACCCTGTTCTCTGTGTTTGAGGACGTCAGAAGCAGTGGAGTCAACATTGAAGCAGTCACTGGTAAGATGTTTGACTTCATTACTACACCGTTCTAGAGTCTCAGCAGCACTGTAAAACAAGACTGTGTTTGATGAGTCCAATATTCACTTTCTGGATCCACTTTTAAATATAACTTAATACTATATCTGGCAGCAGAGAAACATCTTTTTGTAACCCAGTAAAAAATAGTATTCCTTAATCTTAATGGAAAGATTTCATAATAATTATATCTGTGATTGAAAGTAATTTCATGAAGATAAGAAAGTAATTTCATTAAGATAAAAAAGTAATTTCATTAAGATAAAAAAGGGAAAATATGGTGTAATTCATGTTTGAAAATTATCGTATGTATGTTGTAGAATAAATATGTTAAAAAGGTCAATGTTAAATTCAAAAGTTATGAAGAGTTTATAGTTTTTCTAATCTGTATCTGGTTAAACTGTTTTAATTGAGCAGGAGTGTAATGCTGTGTTCTCATTGGTCAATGCTGTGTCCATGAGAGAAGTGCGTGATCAGGAGATGGGCCAACCAGAGAGCGAGTTAGAGAAAAAAATAGTGTTTTGGAGAGAAAAGCATCGGCTAAGCTGAAGAAGTGAAGTCAGTTTTTAAGTCATTGTTTCTATCAACGTGTGGACTAATTCCTGGACTGTTAGCTCGACATTCTGTTTATATGGCTTATATCTGCATGTTTGTGAGCAGCAGAAGAACCCGACCTGGACTTTTGTGAGGCTGTATTCACTTGGTATGTTACGCTAGTCAATTAAGTATCAGAGTAAGTTGTACAGTCCTCCATTAGCCAGGTAAACGGGCGGTAGGCCACCTGTTAGCTAAAACGGCTAAACCAGCGGAGGCATACAGCATTTTCAATGAGGGAACGCTGAGGAAAACCAGACAGCACTCTGAGTGTCCGGGCACTCAGCGTCTATCTGGCCCGTTGGATTAAAGGACGCAGAAGACTCATCTTTTTTTTTCTTCGTTGAGGGTCCCGTCAACACGCTGGATCATCAGCACTGTGCTTCAAAAGTCACGGACTGACAGTATATTGAATGTTTTCCATCATCAACTTCATTGAGGTTTTTTTTTTTTTCAAAAGAGGAAAAGGACCATCTAGATTTGTACTGTTTAAGGACTGCATGAAATGTGACACATGCATTCACAAACCGTTGTGGTTCAATGCAACCACCTGTTGCACTTTTGTCCCTCATAGTCAGCAATACTTTTTTATGTGGGTATGGAAAATGGATGCTTTTAACAGACAGTCGGAGTGAGTTCATGAAGTCATTAAGTGATTTTTTTCCCTTTCTCAGCTCCTTCAAACCCAGACAGCGTCACATCAACAGGACAAGACGAGAGCAGCATCACTCTGCAGTGGAATGAAGTGAAGGACAACGTCAGCTTTATTCTCCAGTTTAATTATACAGAGACAAAGATCACTGCACCAGATGGAGGTGGAGCAGTAACTCACACAGTCTCATCTCTCACTGCTGCAACTAAATACAGATTCACTCTATTCTCTGTGTTTGAGGACATCAGAAGTAGTGGAGTCGACATTGCTGCAGTCACTGGTAAGAAGTTTGACTTCATTACTACACAGTTTAGCGTCTCAGCATTACTGTAAAACAAGAATTAGATGTGTTAAATATTCACTTTCTGATTGTGTATTTAAATGTTTGTTAAAACTATATTTGCCAGCACAGTAAAATGTTTTATCATCCAGATTCCAAAGAAGTTGTAACGATGTGTAAAATATAAATCAAGCACAATCTGATTATTTGCAGATCCTTTTTCATCTATATTCAACTGAAAATAGCACACAGACAATGTATTTAAAATTTTCCTGCATCAATTTCACAGTTTTTTTGTGAATGTATGTACAATGCTTATTCTGAACTTGATGCCTGGTCTCTTTTCTGTCTCAGCTCCTCCAAACACAGACAGCTTCACATCAACAGGACAAGACGAGAGCAGCATCACTCTGCAGTGGAATGAAGTGAAGGACAACGTCAGCTTTATTCTCCAGTTTAATGATACAGAGACAAAGATCACTGCACCAGATGGAGGTGGAGCAGTAACTCACACAGTCTCATCTCTGACTGCTGGAACTAAATACACATTCAGTCTGTTCTCTGTGTTTGAGGACATCAGAAGCAGTGGAGTCAACATTGATGCAGTGACTGGTAAGATGTTTGACTTTATCAGTATCTTGTGAATTTATCATAACAGTGTTGTTTTTTGTTTGCTGTGTACACAAGGCAATATTCTAGATCAGGCATGTCAAACTGACTCCATAAAGGGCCGTGTGGCTGCAGGTTTTCATTACAACCAAGGAGGAGCACACCTGGCTAGAATCAATTAATCAGCTGATCTCAGTCTTCAGCTGATAACTAAGTGATCCCTTGATGTTGATTGGTTGGCCCGGTGTGCTCCTCCTTGGTTGGAACAAAAACCTGCAGCCACACGGCCCTTTATGGAATCAGTTTGACATGCCTGTTCTAGATGATGAAAGATATGTTCAAATGTGTGCATCATAATTAATTGTGTGGCTATCTAGTGTCCAATAAATTAGTTTACGATGGTGTGGCATCAACTGGCCAGTTAATAGCAGTTAGCAGCAGCCATAGCTTTTATTGAACAAGTGTCTGAAAGCTGGTGTCATTTTTTTTATCTCACCATGGAGACAGCTACTGAACAACGAACAGAGAAACACTTGAATGCACCAGGCATGCAAACATCTGGCTATGTTGAATGGAATCAAGACAATTATGCAGACTGTCCTTTGTTGACGAAATTGTTCACTGCTTTATTTTTCTGTGTCAGCTCCTCCAAACCCAGACAGCTTCACATCAACAGGACAAGATGAGACCAATATCGCTCTGCAGTGGAATGAAGTGAACGACAACGTCAGCTTTATTCTCCAGTTTAATGATACAGAGACAAAGATCACTGCACCAGATGGAAATGGAATAGTAACTCACACAGTCTCATCTCTCACTGCTGCAACTAAATACACATTCACCCTGTTCTCTGTGTTTGAGGACGTCAGAAGCAGTGGAGTCAACATTGAAGCAGTCACTGGTAAGATGTTTGACTTCATTACTACACCGTTCTCGAGTCTCAGCAGCACTGTAAAACAAGACTGTGTTTGATGAGTCCAATATTCACTTTCTGGATCCACTTTTAAATATAACTTAATACTGTATCTGGCAGCAGAGTAACATCTTTTTGTAACCCAGTTAAAAATAGTATTCCTTAATCTTAATGGAAAAAGTTCATAATAATTACATCTGTGATTGAAAGTAATCTCATTAAGATAAAAAAGGGAAAATATGGTGTAATTCATGTTTGAAAATTATCGTATGTATGTTGTAGAATAAATATGTTAAAAAGGTCAATGTTAAATTCAAAAGTTATGAAGAGTTTATAGTTTTTCTAATCTGTATCTGGTTAAACTGTTTTAATTGAGCAGGAGTGTAATGCTGTGTTCTCATTGGTCAATGCTGTGTCCATGAGAGAAGTGCGTGATCAGGAGATGGGCCAACCAGAGAGCGAGTTAGAGAAAAAAATAGTGTTTTGGAGAGAAATGCTGAAGAAGTGAAGTCAGAAGGTTTTAAGTCATGCTTATATTAGCTTGTGGACTAATTCCTGGACTGTGAGCTCGACATTCTGTTTATATGGCTTATATCTGCATGTTTGTGAGCAGCAGAAGAACCCGACCTGGACTTTTGTGAGGCTGTATTCACTTGGTATGTTACGCTAGTCAAATAAGTATCAGAGTAAGTTGTACAGTCCTCCATTAGCCAGGTAAACGGGCGGTAGGCCACCTGTTAGCTAAAACGGCTAAACCAGCGGAGGCATACAGCATTTTCAATGAGGGAACGTTGAGGAAAACCAGACAGCACTCTGAGTGTCCGGGCACTCAGCGTCTATCTGGCCCGTTGGATTGAAGGACGCAGAAGACTCATCTTTTTTTTCTTCGTTGAGGGTCCCGTCAACACGCTGGATCATCAGCACTGTGCTCCAAAAGTCACGGACTGACAGTATATTGAAAGTTTTCCATCATCAACTTCATTGAGTTTTTTTTTTCAAAAGAGGAAAAGGACCATCTAGATTTGTACTGTTTAAGGACTGCATGAAATGTGACACATGCATTCACAAACCGTTGTGGTTCAATGCAACCACCTGTTGCACTTTTGTCCCTCATAGTCAGCAGTCAATACTTTTTTATGTGGGTATGGAAAATGGATGCTTTTAGCAGACAGTCGGAGTGAGTTCATGAAGTCATTAAGTGATTTTTTTCCCTTTCTCAGCTCCTTCAAACCCAGACAGCGTCACATCAACAGGACAAGACGAGAGCAGCATCACTCTGCAGTGGAATGAAGTGAAGGACAACGTCAGCTTTATTCTCCAGTTTAATTATACAGAGACAAAGATCACTGCACCAGATGGAGGTGGAGCAGTAACTCACACAGTCTCATCTCTCACTGCTGCAACTAAATACAGATTCACTCTATTCTCTGTGTTTGAGGACATCAGAAGCAGTGGAGTCAACATTGCTGCAGTCACTGGTAAGAAGTTTGACTTCATTACTACACAGTTTAGCGTCTCAGCATTACTGTAAAACAAGAATTAGATGTGTTAAATATTCACCTTCTGATTGTGTAATTAAATGTTTGTTAAAACTACATTTGCCAGCACAGTAAAATGTTTTATCATCCAGATTCCAAAGAAGTTGTAACGATGTGTAAAATATAAATAAAGCACAATCTGATTATTTGCAGATCCTTTTTCATCTATATTCAACTGAAAATAGCACACAGACAATGTATTCAAAATTTTCCTGCATCAATTTCACAGTTTTTTTGTGAATGTATGTACAATGCTTATTCTGAACTAGATGCCTGGTCTCTTTTCTGTCTCAGCTCCTCCAAACACAGACAGCTTCACATCAACAGGACAAGACGAGAGCAGCATCACTCTGCAGTGGAATGAAGTGAAGGACAACGTCAGCTTTATTCTCCAGTTTAATGATACAGAGACAAAGATCACTGCACCAGATGGAGGTGGAGCAGTAACTCACACAGTCTCATCTCTGACTGCTGGAACTAAATACACATTCACCCTGTTCTCTGTGTTTGAGGACGTCAGAAGCAGTGGAGTCAACATTGATGCAGTGACTGGTAAGATGTTTGACTTTATCAGTGTCTTATGAATTTATCATAACAGTGTTGTTTTCTGTTTGCAGTGTACACAAGGCGCAATATTCTAGATGATAAAAGTTGTGTTCAAATGTGTGCATCATAATTAATTCTGTGGCTATCTAGTGTCCAATAAATTAGTGTGCGATGGTGTGGCATCAACTGGCCAGTTAATAGCAGTTAGCGGCAGTCATAGCTTTTATTGGACAAGTGTCTGAAAGCTGGTGTCATTTTTTTTCTCACCTTGGAGACAGCTACCAAACAGTAAACAGAGAAACACTTGAATGCACCAGGCATGCAAACATCTGGCTATGTTGAATGGAATCAAGACAATTATGCAGACTGTCCTTTGTTGACGAAATTGTTCACTGCTTTATGTTTCTGTGTCAGCTCCTCCAAACCCAGACAGCTTCACATCAACAGGACAAGATGAGACCAATATCGCTCTGCAGTGGAATGAAGTGAACGACAACGTCAGCTTTATTCTCCAGTTTAATGATACAGAGACAAAGATCACTGCACCAGATGGAAATGGAATAGTAACTCACACAGTCTCATCTCTCACTGCTGCAACTAAATACACATTCACCCTGTTCTCTGTGTTTGAGGACGTCAGAAGCAGTGGAGTCAACATTGAAGCAGTCACTGGTAAGATGTTTGACTTCATTACTACAGCGTTCTAGAGTCTCAGCAGCACTGTAAAACAAGACTGTGTTTGATGAGTCCAATATTCACTTTCTGGATCCACATTTAAATATAACTTAGTACTATATCTGGCAGCAGAGTAACATCTTTTTGTAACCCAGTAAAAAATAGTATTCCTTAATCTTAATGGAAAGATTTCATAATCATTATATCTGTGATTGAAAGTAATTTCATGAAGATAAAAAAGTAATTTCATTAAGATAAAAAAGGGAAAATATGGTGTAATTCATGTTTGAAAATTATAGTATGTATGTTGTAGAATAAATATGTTAAAAAGGTCAATGTTAAATTCAAAGGTTATGAAGAGTTTATAGTTTTTCTAATCTGTATCTGGTTAAACTGTTTTAATTGAGCAGGAGTGTAATGCTGTGTTCTCATTGGTCAATGCTGTGTCCATGAGAGAAGTCCGTGATCAGGAGATGGGCCAACCAGAGAGCGAGTTAGAGAAAAAAAATAGTGTTTTGGAGAGAAAAGCATCGGCTAAGCTGAAGAAATGAAGTCAGTTTTTAAGTAATGTTTCTATCAACTTGTGGACTAATTCCTGGACTGTGAGCTCGACATTCTGTTTATATGGCTTATATCTGCATGTTTGTGAGCAGCAGAAGAACCCGACCTGGACTTCTGTGAGGCTGTATTCACTTGGTATGTTACGCTAGTCAATTAAGTATCAGAGTAAGTTGTACAGTCCTCCATTAGCCAGGTAAACGGGCGGTAGGCCACCTGTTAGCTAAAACGGCTAAACCAGCGGAGGCATACAGCATTTTCAATGAGGGAACGTTGAGGAAAACCAGACAGCACTCTGAGTGTCCGGGCACTCAGCGTCTATCTGGCCCGTTGGATTGAAGGACGCAGAAGACTCATCTTTTTTTTCTTCGTTGAGGGTCCCGTCAACACGCTGGATCATCAGCACTGTGCTTCAAAAGTCACGGACTGACAGTATATTGAAAGTTTTCCATCATCAACTTCATTGAGTTTTTTTTTTTCAAAAGAGGAAAAGGACCATCTAGATTTGTACTGTTTAAGGACTGCATGAAATTTGACACATGTATTCACAAACCGTTGTGGTTCAATGCAACCACCTGTTGCACTTTTGTCCCTCATAGTCAGCAATACTTTTTTATGTGGGTATGGAAAATGGATGCTTTTAGCAGACAGTCGGAGTGAGTTCATGAAGTCATTAAGTGATTTTTTTCCCTTTCTCAGCTCCTTCAAACCCAGACAGCGTCACATCAACAGGACAAGACGAGAGCAGCATCACTCTGCAGTGGAATGAAGTGAAGGACAACGTCAGCTTTATTCTCCAGTTTAATTATACAGAGACAAAGATCACTGCACCAGATGGAGGTGGAGCAGTAACTCACACAGTCTCATCTCTCACTGCTGCAACTAAATACACATTCACTCTATTCTCTGTGTTTGAGGACATCAGAAGCAGTGGAGTCGACATTGCTGCAGTCACTGGTAAGAAGTTTGACTTCATTACTACACAGTTTAGCGTCTCAGCATTACTGTAAAACAAGAATTAGATGTGTTAAATATTCACTTTCTGATTGTGTATTTAAATGTTTGTTAAAACTATATTTGCCAGCACAGTAAAATGTGTTATCATCCAGATTCCAAAGAAGTTGTAACGATGTGTAAAATATAAATCAAGCACAATCTGATTATTTGCAGATCCTTTTTCATCTATATTCAACTGAAAATAGCACACAGACAATGTATTTAAAATTTTCCTGCATCAATTTCACAGTTTTTTTGTGAATGTATGTACAATGCTTATTCTGAGCTTGATGCCTGGTCTCTTTTCTGTCTCAGCTCCTCCAAACCCAGACAGCTTCACATCAACAGGACAAGACGAGAGCAGCATCACTCTGCAGTGGAATGGAGTGAAGGACAACGTCAGCTTTATTCTCCAGTTTAATGATACAGAGACAAAGATCGCTGCACCAGATGGAGGTGGAGCAGTAACTCACACAGTCTCATCTCTGACTGCTGCAACAAAATACACATTCAGTCTGTTCTCTGTGTTTGAGGACATCAGAAGCAGTGGAGTCAACATTGATGCAGTGACTGGTAAGATGTTTGACTTTATCAGTATCTTATGAATTTATCATAACAGTGTTGTTTTTTGTTTGCTGTGTACACAAGGCAATATTCTAGATGATGAAAGATATGTTCAAATGTGTGCATCATAATTAATTGTGTGGCTATCTAGTGTCCAATAAATTAGTTTGCGATGGTGTGGCATCAACTGGCCAGTTAATAGCAGTTAGCAGCAGCCATAGCTTTTATTGAACAAGTGTCTGAAAGCTGGTGTCATTTTTTTTTATCTCACCATGGAGACAGCTACCAAACAGTAAACAGAGAAACACTTGAATGCACCAGGCATGCAAACATCTGGCTATGTTGAATGGAATCAAGACAATTATGCAGACTGTCCTTTGTTGACGAAATTGTTCACTGCTTTATTTTTCTGTGTCAGCTCCTCCAAACCCAGACAGCTTCACATCAACAGGACAAGACGAGACCAATATCGCTCTGCAGTGGAATGAAGTGAACGACAATGTCAGCTTTATTCTCCAGTTTAATGATACAGAGACAAAGATCACTGCACCAGATGGAGGTGGAGCAGTAACTCACACAGTCTCATCTCTCACTGCTGCAACTAAATACACATTCACCCTGTTCTCTGTGTTTGAGGACGTCAGAAGCAGTGGAGTCAACATTGAAGCAGTCACTGGTAAGATGTTTGACTTCATTACTACACCGTTCTAGAGTCTCAGCAGCACTGTAAAACAAGACTGTGTTTGATGAGTCCAATATTCACTTTCTGGATCCACTTTTAAATATAACTTAATACTGTATCTGGCAGCAGAGTCACATCTTTTTGTAACCCAGTTAAAAATAGTATTCCTTAATCTTAATGGAAAAAGTTCATAATAATTATATCTGTGATTGAAAGTAATCTCATTAAGATAAAAAGGGGAAAATATGGTGTAATTCATGTTTGAAAATTATAGTATGTATGTTGTAGAATAAATATGTTAAAAAGGTCAATGTTAAATTCAAAAGTTATGAAGAGTTTATAGTTTTTCTAATCTGTATCTGGTTAAACTGTTTTAATTGAGCAGGAGTGTAATGCTGCGTTCTCATTGGTCAATGCTGTGTCCATGAGAGAAGTGCGTGATCAGGAGATGGGCCAACCAGAGAGCGAGTTAGAGAAAAAAATAGTGTTTTGGAGAGAAATGCTGAAGAAGTGAAGTCAGAAGGTTTTAAGTCATGCTTATATTAGCTTGTGGACTAATTCCTGGACTGTGAGCTCGACATTCTGTTTATATGGCTTATATCTGCATGTTTGTGAGCAGCAGAAGAACCCGACCTGGACTTTTGTGAGGCTGTATTCACTTGGTATGTTACGCTAGTCAAATAAGTAACAGAGTAAGTTGTACAGTCCTCCATTAGCCAGGTAAACGGGCGGTAGGCCACCTGTTAGCTAAAACGGCTAAACCAGCGGAGGCATACAGCATTTTCAATGAGGGAACGTTGAGGAAAACCAGACAGCACTCTGAGTGTCCGGGCACTCAGCGTCTATCTGGCCCGTTGGATTAAAGGACGCAGAAGACTCATCTTTTTTTTCTTCGTTGAGGGTCCCGTCAACACGCTGGATCATCAGCACTGTGCTCCAAAAGTCACGGACTGACAGTATATTGAAAGTTTTCCATCATCAACTTCATTGAGTTGTTTTTTTTCAGAAGAGGAAAAGGACCATCTAGATTTGTACTGTTTAAGGACTGCATGAAATGTGACACATGCATTCACAAACCGTTGTGGTTCAATGCAACCACCTGTTGCACTTTTGTCCCTCATAGTCAGCAATACTTTTTTATGTGGGTATGGAAAATGGATGCTTTTAACAGACAGTCGGAGTGAGTTCATGAAGTCATTAAGTGATTTTTTTCCCTTTCTCAGCTCCTTCAAACCCAGACAGCATCACATCAACAGGACAAGACGAGACCAGCATCACTCTGCAGTGGAATGGAGTGAAGGACAACGTCAGCTTTATTCTCCAGTTTAATGATACAGAGACAAAGATCACTGCACCAGATGGAGGTGGAGCAGTAAATCACACAGTCTCATCTCTGACTGCTGCAACTAAATACAGATTCACTCTATTCTCTGTGTTTGAGGACATCAGAAGTAGTGGAGTCGACATTGCTGCAGTCACTGGTAAGAAGTTTGACTTCATTACTACACAGTTTAGCGTCTCAGCATTACTGTAAAACAAGAATTAGATGTGTTAAATATTCACTTTCTGATTGTGTATTTAAATGTTTGTTAAAACTATATTTGCCAGCACAGTAAAATGTGTTATCATCCAGATTCCAAAGAAGTTGTAACAATGTGTAAAATATAAATAAAGCACAATCTGATTATTTAGATGATAAAAGTTGTGTTCAAATGTGTGTCTCATGTCTCATAGATTAGTTTGTGATGCTGTGGCATCATCTGGCCAGTTAATAGCAGTTAGCAGCAGCCATAGCTGTTGGCAGCTATGATCGCAAGGAGCAAAACCGATTTGTTTGTTGAATTGGGTCTATTTCCAAACGTAAATGGATGGCTCTGTTGGCTGGAATGAAGACTATTATGCAGACTGTCATTTGTTGATAAAATTGTTCACTGCTCTGATTTTCTGTCTCAGCTCCTCCAAACCCAGACAGCTTCACATCAACAGGACAAGACGAGAGCAGCATCACTCTGCAGTGGAATGAAGTGAAGGACAACGTCAGCTTTATTCTCCAGTTTAATGATACAGAGACAAAGATCACTGCACCAGATGGAGGTGGAGCAGTAACTCACACAGTCTCATCTCTGACTGCTGCAACAAAATACACATTCAGTCTGTTCTCTGTGTTTGAGGACGTCAGAAGCAGTGGAGTCAACATTGATGAAGTGACTGGTAAGATGTTTGACTTTACCAGTGTCTTATGAATTTATCATAACAGTGTTGTTTTCTGGTGTTTTCTTTTTGCAGTGTACACAAGGCAATATTCTAGATGATGAAAGATATGTTCAAATGTGTGTATTGTATTCTGTGGCTATCTAGTGTCCAATAAATTAGTTTGCGATGGTGTGGCATCAACTGGCCAGTTAATATCAGTTAGCAGCAGTCATAGCTTTTATTGGACAAGTGTCTGAAAGCTGGTGTCATTTTTCCCTTTCCTTGGAGACAGCTACCAAACAGTAAAAAGAGAAACACTTGAATGCACCAGGCATGCAAACATCTGGCTATGTTGAATGGAATCAGGAGTGTTTTGCAGAGTGTCCTTTGTTGACAAAATTGTTCACTGCTTTATGTTTCTGTCTCAGCTCCTCCAAACCCAGACAGCTTCAAATCAGCAGGACAAGACGAGACCAGCATCACTCTGCAGTGGAATGAAGTGAACGACAATGTCAGCTTTATTCTCCAGTTTAATGATACAGAGACAAAGATCGCTGCACCAGATGGAAATGGAATAGTAAATCACACAGTCTCATCTCTCACTGCTGGAACAAAATACACATTCAGTCTGGTCTCTGTGTTTGAGGACGTCAGAAGCAGTGGAGTGAGCATTGATGCAGTGACTGGTAAGATGTTTGACTTCATCAATATCTTACGAATTTATCATAACAGTGTTGTTTTCTGTTTGCAGTGTACACAAGGCCCAACATTCTAGATGATAAAAGTTGTGTTCAAATGTGTGCATCATAGTTAATTCTGTGGCTTTCTCATGTCTCATAAATTAGTTTGTGATGCTGTGGCATCAACTGGCCAGTTAATATCAGTTAGCAGCAGCCATAGCTTTCATTGGACAAGTGTCTGAAAACTGGTGTCATTTTTTTTTTTTTTATCTCACCTTGGAGACAGCTAGTGAACTATGAACAGAGAAACACTTGAATGCACCAGGCATGCAAACATCTGGCTATGTTGAATGCACAACATAGCCAGATGTGGCCAGTTAATAGCAGTTAGCAGCAGTCATAGCTTTTATTGAACAAGTGTCTGAAAGCTGGTGTCATTTTTTTTTTTTATCCCACCTTGGAGACAGCTACTGAACGATGAACAGAGAAACACTTGAATGCACCAGGCATGCAGACATTTGGCTATGTTGAATGGAATCAGGAGAGTTTTGCAGACTGTCCTTTGTTGATAAAATTGTTCATTGCTTTATTTTTCTATGTCAGCTCCTCCAAACCCAGACAGCTTCACATCAACAGGACAAGACGAGAGCAGCATCACTCTGCAGTGGAATGGAGTGAAGGACAACGTCAGCTTTATTCTCCAGTTTAATGATACAGAGACAAAGATCACTGCACCAGATGCAGGTGGAGCAGTAAATCACACAGTCTCATCTCTCACTGCTGCAACTAAATACAGATTCACTCTATTCTCTGTGTTTGAGGACATCAGAAGTAGTGGAGTCGACATTGCTGCAGTCACTGGTAAGAAGTTTGACTTCATTACTACACAGTTTAGCGTCTCAGCATTACTGTAAAACAAGAATTAGATGTGTTAAATATTCACTTTCTGATTGTGTATTTAAATGTTTGTTAAAACTATATTTGCCAGCACAGTAAAATGTGTTATCATCCAGATTCCAAAGAAGTTGTAACAATGTGTAAAATATAAATCAAGCACAATCTGATTATTTAGATGATAAAAGTTGTGTTCAAATGTGTGTCTCATGTCTCATAGATTAGTTTGTAATGCTGTGGCATCGACTGGCCAGTTAATAGCAGTTAGCAGCAGCCATAGCTGTTGGCAGCTATGATCACAAGAAGCAAAACCAAGAAGTTCTCAGCAGCCATAGCTTTCATTGGACAAGTGTCTGAATGCTGGTGCCATTTTTTTTATCTCACCTTGGACACAGCTACTGAACAATGAACAGAGAAACACTTGAATGCACCAGGCATGCAAACATCTGGCTATGTTGAATGGCATCAGGAGTGTTTTGCAGACTGTCCTTTGTTGATAAAATTGTTCACTGCTCTGATTTTCTGTCTCAGCTCCTCCAAACCCAGACAGCTTCACATCAACAGGACAAGACGAGAGCAGCATCACTCTGCAGTGGAATGAAGTGAAGGACAACGTCAGCTTTATTCTCCAGTTTAATGATACAGAGACAAAGATCACTGCACCAGATGGAGGTGGAGCAGTAAATCACACAGTCTCATCTCTCACTGCTGCAACAAAATACACATTCAGTCTGTTCTCTGTGTTTGAGGACGTCAGAAGCAGTGGAGTCAACATTGATGCAGTCACTGGTAAGATGTTTGACTTCATCACTGCACCATTCTGGAAAGATATCTGTTGAAACACCTTGGGTATTGTCCAGATATTTGTCATGCTAACCAGATGTTTATCAAAATACGGTGCAGTGTTGTGGCGACCACAAGCCAGTCAATTCCTGACAACAGCAGCCTTAGCAGTTAGCAATAGCAACTGCCAGTAGCAACAGCGAGCTGCCAGCAGCAACAATAGCCTAAAACAAACAGCATGCCAGTGATGGTTGGGCTGCATTTTCACCTTGAAATGATGACAGCTGCTGGACAGTGAATTTCTCCAAAGGTTTTAGAAAATTAAACGTTTCGGTGATACCGACCAGGCTCTCTCAGCAGGGCAGAACGGGCTCGGTGCCTGGTCTTATGGCCCTGACCTGTGTGGGTTTAAACAGATGGAACTGGGATGTATTTCTCCTGAAAATGGAATAGTGGAGACTGATAACCATACAGGCACTGGAATGGAGACAAGACCTGTGTCTGAAGTTGGCAGGGTGTGGTGGTCAGACTCCACCATGGAGAGTTTTGATGCCCAGGTGGATGGATCGGCAGGCACAGGGCAGCGGCGGGTTGTTTGAGGTTTTTGGTTTGTCCTTTCAGATTGGCTGTTGGTTTGTGGATGAATTCCAGAGGGTTGGCTGATGGTGGCACAGATGGCAGAGCAGAAAGTTTTCCACACCGTGAAGGTGAAATGGGGAGGAGGATCAGAGGCGATGTCACAAGACAGGCCCTGATAAACTTGCCTCACGAGTATGTCCGGCGTTTCCTTAGCTGATGGAAGTTTAGACAGAGGCAGAAAGTGGCCAGTTTTACTGAAGCAGGCAACCACAGTGAGAAGAATGAATAACTGTCTTACCATGTTAGATGGGGAGACCAGAGACAAAGTCCTGAGACAAATGAAAGCAGGGACATTGAGGAATGGGCAGAGGGTGCAGCAGACTGGTCCTGCGCTGGGTGGAAGTCTTCTTCTTTACTCAGACAGAACAGAGAGTCGTCCACTCCCACTGCAAACTGCTTTGATGGATCCAGTTGAATGAGGATAGGTGCTGAGGTGAAACAGTTGTCGAGATCCTGGAATGCTGCTTCTGCCACAGGATTCAACAGAAACATTTGGGAGGTGGAAGTCAGAGTTGTGAGTTGGGCTGTGAGGCGGCTGTTGTTACGGATAAATCTCATGTAGACTCCTCGAAGTTCCTGACATCTGGCTGGGCTGGGTCACTCAAGAACCACTTTTACCTTGGTTAGATCCTTTTTTTCCCAGTTCTTTGGCAACAATGAGACCAAGAACAGAAACTGATGTGGAATGAACCTCAAATTTCTCAGCCTTAACAATCAGGCGGTTCCTCAGGAGCTGGTGGAGGATTTGACGGACATGTTAAACGTGCTCAGTAAGACTTCCGGAAAAGATCAAGGTATCATCCAATTCAACAAACGAAGTTACCTATTTGGTTGTTGAATTGGGTCTATTTCCAAACGTAAATGGATGGCTCTGTTGGCTGGAATGAAGACTATTATGCAGACTGTCCTTTGTTGCTAATATTGTTCACTGCTCTGATTGTCTGTCTCAGCTCCTCCAAACACAGACAGCTTCACATCAACAGGACAAGACGAGACCAGCATCACTCTGCAGTGGAATGAAGTGAAGGACAACGTCAGCTTTATTCTCCAGTTTAATGATACAGAGACAAAGATCACTGCACCAGATGGAGGTGGAGCAGTAAATCACACAGTCTCATCTCTGACTGCTGCAACAAAATACACATTCAGTCTGTTCTCTGTGTTTGAGGACATCAGAAGCAGTGGAGTCAACATTGATGCAGTGACTGGTAAGATGTTTGACTTTATCAATATCTTATGAATTTATCATAACAGTGTTGTTTTCTGTTTGCATTGTACACAAGGCCCAATATTCTAGATGATGAAAGTTGCATTCAAATGTGTGCATCATAGTTAATTCTGTGGCTTTCTCATGTCTCATAGATTAGTTTGTAATGCTGTGGCATCAACTGGCCAGTTAAAAGCAGTTAGCAGCAGCCATAGCTGTTGGCAGCTATGATCACAAGAAGCAAAACCAAGCAGTTCTCAGAAGTCATAGCTTTCATTGGACAAGTGTCTGAATGCTGGTGTCATTTTTTTTATCTCACCTTGGAGACAGCTACTGAACAATGAACAGAGAAACACTTGAATGCACCAGGCATGCAAACATCTGGCTATGTTGAATAGAGTCAGGAGTGTTTTGCAGACTGTCCTTTGTTGATAAAATTGTTCACTGCTCTGATTTTCTGTCTCAGCTCCTCCAAACCCAGACGGCCTCACATCAACTGGACAAGACGAGACCAGCATCACTCTGCAGTGGAATGAAGTGAAGGACAACGTCAGCTTTATTCTCCAGTTTAATGATACAGAGACGAAGATCACTGCACCAGATGGAGGTGGAGCAGTAAATCACACAGTCTCATCTCTCACTGCTGCAACAAAATACACATTCAGTCTGTTCTCTGTGTTTGAGGACGTCAGAAGCAGTGGAGTCAACATTGATGAAGTGACTGGTAAGATGTTTGACTTTATCAATATCTTATGAATTTATCATAACAGTGTTGTTTTCTGGTGTTGTTTTCTTTTTGCAGTGTACACAAGGCAATATTCTAGATGATGAAAGATACGTCAAATGTGTGTATTGTATTTTGTGGCTATCTAGTGTCCAATAAATTAGTTTGCGATGGTGTGGCATCAACTGGCCAGTTAATATCAGTTAGCAGCAGTCATAGCTTTTATTGGACAAGTGTCTGAAAGCTGGTGTCATTTTTTCCTCTTACCTTGGAGACAGCTACCAAACAGTAAAAAGAGAAACACTTAAATGCACCAGGCATGCAAACATCTGGCTATGTTGAATGGAATCAGGAGTGTTTTGCAGACTGTCCTTCGTTGATAAAATTGTTCACTGCTCTGATTTTCTGTGTCAGCTCCTCCAAACCCAGACAGCTTCACATCAGCAGGACAAGACGAGACCAGCATCACTCTGCAGTGGAATGAAGTGAAGGACAACGTCAGCTTTATTCTCCAGTTTAATGATACAGAGACAAAGATCACTGCACCAGATGGAGGTGGAGTAGTAAATCACACAGTCTCATCTCTGACTGCTGCAACAAAATACACATTCAGTCTGTTCTCTGTGTTTGAGGACGTCAGAAGCAGTGGAGTCAACATTGATGCAGTGACTGGTAAGATGTTTGACTTCATCAATATCTTACGAATTTATCATAACAGTGTTGTTTTCTGTTTGCAGTGTACACAAGGCCCAATATTCTAGATGATAAAAGTTGCATTCAGATGTGTGCATCATAGTTAATTCTGTGGCTTTCTCATGTCTCATAGATTAGTTTGTGATGCTGTGGCATCAACTGGCCAGTTAAAAGCAGTTCGCAGCAGCCATAGCTTTCATTGGACAAGTGTCTTATAGCTGTTGTCATTTTTTTTATCTCACCTTGGAGACAGCTACTGAACAATGAACAGAGAAACACTTGAATGCACCAGGCATGCAAACATCTGGCTATGATGAATGGAATCAGGAGTGTTTTGCAGACTGTCCTTTGTTGAAGAAATTGTTCATTGCTTTATTGTTCTGTCTCAGCTCCTCCAAACCCAGACAACTTCAAATCAACAGGACAAGACGAGACCAGCATCACTCTGCAGTGGAATGAATTTAAGGACAACGTCAGCTTTATTCTCCAATTTAATGATACAGAGACAAAGATCACTGCACCAGATGGAGGTGGAGCAGTAAATCACACAGTCTCATCTCTCACTGCTGGAACAAAATACACATTCAATCTGTTCTCTGTGTTTGAGGACGTCAGAAGCAGTGGAGTCAACATTGATGCAGTGACTGGTAAGATGTTTGACTTCATCAGTGCACCATTCTGGAAAGATATCTGTTGAAACACCTTGGGTCTTGTCCAAATATTTGTAATGCTAACCAGATTTTTATCAAAATACGGTGCAGTGTTTTGGCGGCCACAAGCCAGTCAATTCCTGACAACAGCAGCCTTAGCAGTTAGCAATAGCAACTGCCAGTAGCAACAGCGAGCTGCCAGCAGCAACAATAGCCTAAAACAAACAGCATGCCAGTGATGGTTGGGCTGCATTTTCACCTTGAAATGATGACAGCTGCTGGACAGTGAATTTCTCCAAAGGTTTAAGAAAGGTTAGATTTTCGGTGATACCGACCAGGCTCTCTCAGCAGGGCAGAACGGGCTCGGTGCCTGGTCTTATGGCCCTGACCTATGTGGGTTTAAACAGATGGAGCTGGGATGTCCTTCTCCTGAAAATGGAATAGTGGAGACTGATAACCATACAGGCACTGGAATGGAGACAAGACCTGTGTCTGAAGTTGGCAGGGTGTGGTGGTCAGACTCCACCATGGAGAGTTTTGATGCCCAGGTGGATGGATCGGCAGGCACAGGGCAGCGGCGGGTTGTTTGAGGTTTTTGGTTTGTCCTTTCAGATTGGCTGTTGGTTTGTGGATGAATTCCAGAGGGTTGGCTGATGTTGGCACAGATGGCAGAGCAGAAAGTTTTCCACACCGTGAAGGTGAAATGGGGAGGAGGATCAGAGGCGATGTCACAAGACAGGCCCTGATAAACTTGCCTCACGAGTATGTCCGGCGTTTCCTTAGCTGATGGAAGTTTAGACAGAGGCAGAAAGTGGCCAGTTTTACTGAAGCAGGCAACCACAGTGAGAAGAATGAATAACTGTCTTACCATGTTAGATGGGGAGACCAGAGACAAAGTCCTGAGACAAATGAAAGCAGGGACATTGAGGAATGGGCAGAGGGTGCAGCAGACTGGTCCTGCGCTGGGTGGAAGTCTTCTTCTTTACACAGACAGAACAGAGAGTCGTCCACTCCCACTGCAAACTGCTTTGATGGATCCAGTTGAATGAGGATAGGTGCTGAGGTGAAACAGTTGTCGAGATCTTGGAATGCTGCCTCTGCCACAGGATTCAACAGAAACGTTTGGGAGGTGGAAGTCAGAGTTGTGAGTTGGGCTGTGAGGCGGCTGTTGTTACGGATAAATCTCATGTAGACTCCTGGAAGTTCCTGACATCTGGCTGGGCTGGGTCACTCAAGAACCGCTTTTACCTTGGTTAGATCCTTTTTTTCCCAGTTCTTTGGCAACAATGAGACCAAGAACAGAAACTGATGTGGAATGAACCTCAAATTTCTCAGCCTTAACAATCAGGCGGTTCCTCAGGAGCTGGTGGAGGATTTGACGGACATGTTAAACGTGCTCAGTAAGACTTCCGGAAAAGATCAAGGTATCATCCAATTCAACAAACGTATTTACCTATTTGGTTGTTGAATTGGGTCTATTTCCAAACGTAAATGGATGGCTCTGTTGGCTGGAATGAAGACTATTATGCAGACTGTCCTTTGTTGCTAATATTGTTCACTGCTCTGATTGTCTGTCTCAGCTCCTCCAAACACAGACAGCTTCACATCAACAGGACAAGACGAGACCAGCATCACTCTGCAGTGGAATGAAGTGAAGGACAACGTCAGCTTTATTCTCCAGTTTAATGATACAGAGACAAAGATCACTGCACCAGATGGAGGTGGAGCAGTAAATCACACAGTCTCATCTCTGACTGCTGCAACAAAATACACATTCAGTCTGTTCTCTGTGTTTGAGGACATCAGAAGCAGTGGAGTCAACATTGATGCAGTCACTGGTAAGATGTTTGACTTTATCAATATCTTATGAATTTATCATAACAGTGTTGTTTTCTGTTTGCATTGTACACAAGGCCCAATATTCTAGATGATGAAAGTTGCATTCAAATGTGTGCATCATAGTTAATTCTGTGGCTTTCTCATGTCTCATAGATTAGTTTGTGATGCTGTGGCATCAACTGGCCAGTTAAAAGCAGTTAGCAGCAGCCATAGCTTTCATTGGACAAGTGTCTGAATGCTGGTGTCATTTTTTTTATCTCACCTTGGAGACAGCTACTGAACAATGAACAGAGAAACACTTGAATGCACCAGGCATGCAGACATTTGGCTATGTTGAATAGAGTCAGGAGTGTTTTGCAAACTGTCCTTTGTTGAAGAAATTGTTCACTGCTCTGATTTTCTGTCTCAGCTCCTCCAAACCCAGACGGCCTCACATCAACTGGACAAGACGAGAGCAGCGTCACTCTGCAGTGGAATGAAGTGAAGGACAACGTCAGCTTTATTCTCCAGTTTAATGATACAGAGACAAAGATCACTGCACCAGATGGAGGTGGAGCAGTAAATCACACAGTCTCATCTCTGACTGCTGCAACAAAATACACATTCAGTCTGTTCTCTGTGTTTGAGGACATCAGAAGCAGTGGAGTCAACATTGATGCAGTGACTGGTAAGATGTTTGACCTGATCAATATCTTATGAATTTATCATAACAGTGTTGTTTTCTGGTGTTGTTTTCTTTTTGCAGTGTACACAAGGTAATATTCTAGATGATGAAAGATATGTTCAAATGTGTGTATTGTATTCTGTGGCTATCTAGTGTCCAATAAATTAGTGTGCGATGGTGTGGCTTCAACTGGCCAGTTAATATCAGTTAGCAGCAGTCATAGCTTTTATTGGACAAGTGTCTGAAAGCTGGTGTCATTTTTTCTCTTACCTTGGAGACAGCTACCAAACAGTAAAAAGAGAAACACTTAAATGCACCAGGCATGCAAACATCTGGCTATGTTGAATGGAATCAGGAGTGTTTTGCAGAGTGTCCTTTGTTGACAAAATTGTTCACTGCTTTATGTTTCTGTGTCAGCTCCTCCAAACCCAGACAGCTTCACATCAACAGGACAAGACGAGACCAGCATCACTCTGCAGTGGAATGAAGTGAACGACAATGTCAGCTTTATTCTCCAGTTTAATGATACAGAGACAAAGATCACTGCACCAGATGGAAATGGAATAGTAAATCACACAGTCTCATCTCTGACTGCTGGAACTAAATACACATTCAGTCTGTTCTCTGTGTTTGAGGACATCAGAAGCAGTGGAGTGAGCATTGATGCAGTGACTGGTAAGATGTTTGACTTCATCAATATCTTACGAATTTATCATAACAGTGTTGTTTTCTGTTTGCAGTGTACACAAGGCGCAACATTCTAGATGATAAAAGTTGTGTTCAAATGTGTGCATCATAGTTAATTCTGTGGCTTTCTCATGTCTCATAGATTAGTTTGTGATGCTGTGGCATCAACTGGCAGTTAATATCAGTTAGCAGCAGCCATAGCTTTCATTGGACAAGTGTCTGAAAACTGGTGTCATTTTTTTTTTTTTTTATCTCACCTTGGAGACAGCTAGTGAACTATGAACAGAGAAACACTTGAATGCACCAGGCATGCAAACATCTGGCTATGTTGAATGCACAACATAGCCAGTTGTGGCCAGTTAATAGCAGTTAGCAGCAGTCATAGCTTTTATTGAACAAGTGTCTGAAAGCTGGTGTCATTTTTTTTTTTATCCCACCTTGGAGACAGCTACTGAACGATGAACAGAGAAACACTTGAATGCACCAGGCATGCAGACATTTGGCTATGTTG
The DNA here is from genome assembly GCF_017976325.1 of Chelmon rostratus. Lineage (NCBI taxonomy): Eukaryota > Metazoa > Chordata > Actinopteri > Chaetodontiformes > Chaetodontidae > Chelmon > Chelmon rostratus. The sequence goes on along the minus strand of NC_055680.1, from coordinate 6,071,344 downwards.
AATGGAATCAGGAGTGTTTTGCAGACTGTCCTTTGTTGATAAAATTGTTCATTGCTTTATTTTTCTATGTCAGCTCCTCCAAACCCAGACAGCTTCACATCAACAGGACAAGACGAGACCAATATCGCTCTGCAGTGGAATGAAGTGAACGACAATGTCAGCTTTATTCTCCAGTTTAATGATACAGAGACAAAGATCACTGCACCAGATGGAGGTGGAGCAGTAACTCACACAGTCTCATCTCTCACTGCTGCAACAAAATACACATTCAGTCTGTTCTCTGTGTTTGAGGATGTCAGAAGTAGTGGAGTCGACATTGCTGCAGTCACTGGTAAGATGTTTGACTTCATTACTACACAGTTTAGCGTCTCAGCATTACTGTAAAACAAGAATTAGATGTGTTAAATATTCACTTTCTGAATGTGTATTTAAATGTCTGTTAAAACTATATTTGCCAGCACAGTAAAATGTGTTATCATCCAGATTCCAAAGAAGTTGTAACGATGTGTAAAATATAAGTCAAGCACAATCTGATTATTTAGATGATAAAAGTTGTGTTGAAATGTGTGTCTCATGTCTCATAGATTAGTTTGTGATGCTGTGGCATCGACTGGCCAGTTAATAGCAGTTAGCAGCAGCCATAGCTGTTGGCAGCTATGATCGCAAGAACCAAAACCAAGCAGTTCTCAGCAGTCATAGCTTTCATTGGACAAGTGTCTGAATGCTGGTGTCATTTTTTTTATCTCACCTTGGAGACAGCTACAGAACAATGAACAGAGAAACACTTGAATGCACCAGGCATGCAAACATCTGGCTATGTTGAATAGAGTCAGGAGTGTTTTGCAGACTGTCCTTTGTTGATAAAATTGTTCACTGCTCTGATTTTCTGTCTCAGCTCCTCCAAACCCAGACGGCCTCACATCAACTGGACAAGACGAGAGCAGCATCACTCTGCAGTGGAATGAAGTGAAGGACAACGTCAGCTTTATTCTCCAGTTTAATGATACAGAGACAAAGATCACTGCACCAGATGGAGGTGGAGCAGTAAATCACACAGTCTCATCTCTGACTGCTGCAACAAAATACACATTCAGTCTGTTCTCTGTGTTTGAGGACGTCAGAAGCAGTGGAGTCAACATTGATGCAGTGACTGGTAAGATGTTTGACCTTATCAATATCTTATGAATTTATCATAACAGTGTTGTTTTCTGGTGTTGTTTTCTTTTTGCAGTGTACACAAGGCAATATTCTAGATGATGAAAGATATGTTCAAATGTGTGTATTGTATTCTGTGGCTATCTAGTGTCCAATAAATTAGTTTGCGATGGTGTGGCATCAACTGGCCAGTTAATATCAGTTAGCAGCAGTCATAGCTTTTATTGGACAAGTGTCTGAAAGCTGGTGTCATTTTTTCTCTTACCTTGGAGACAGCTACCAAACAGTAAAAAGAGAAACACTTAAATGCACCAGGCATGCAAACATCTGGCTATGTTGAATGGAATCAGGAGTGTTTTGCAGAGTGTCCTTTGTTGACAAAATTGTTCACTGCTTTATGTTTCTGTGTCAGCTCCTCCAAACCCAGACAGCTTCAAATCAGCAGGACAAGACGAGACCAGCATCACTCTGCAGTGGAATGACGTGAACGACAACATCAGCTTTATTCTCCAGTTTAATGATACAGAGACAAAGATCACTGCACCAGATGGAGGTGGAGCAGTAAATCACACAGTCTCATCTCTCACTGCTGGAACTAAATACACATTCAGTCTGTTCTCTGTGTTTGAGGACGTCAGAAGCAGTGGAGTGAGCATTGATGCAGTGACTGGTAAGATGTTTGACTTCATCAATATCTTACGAATTTATCATAACAGTGTTGTTTTCTGTTTGCAGTGTACACAAGGCGCAACATTCTAGATGATAAAAGTTGTGTTCAAATGTGTGCATCATAGTTAATTCTGTGGCTTTCTCATGTCTCATAGATTAGTTTGTGATGCTGTGGCATCAACTGGCAGTAAATATCAGTTAGCAGCAGCCATAGCTTTCATTGGACAAGTGTCTGAAAACTGGTGTCATTTTTTTTTTTTTATCTCACCTTGGAGACAGCTAGTGAACTATGAACAGAGAAACACTTGAATGCACCAGGCATGCAGACATTTGGCTATGTTGAATGGAATCAGGAGTGTTTTGCAGACTGTCCTTTGTTGATAAAATTGTTCATTGCTTTATTTTTCTATGTCAGCTCCTCCAAACCCAGACAGCTTCACATCAACAGGACAAGACGAGACCAGCATCACTCTGCAGTGGAATGAAGTGAAGGACAACATCAGCTTTATTCTCCAGTTTAATGATACAGAGACAAAGATCACTGCACCAGATGGAGGTGGAGCAGTAAATCACACAGTCTCATCTCTGACTGCTGCAACAAAATACACATTCAGTCTGTTCTCTGTGTTTGAGGACATCAGAAGCAGTGGAGTCAACATTGATGCAGTCACTGGTAAGATGTTTGACTTCATCAGTGCACCATTCTGGAAAGATATCTGTTGAAACACCTTGGGTATTGTCCAAATATTTGTAATGCTAACCAGATTTTTATCAAAATACGGTGCAGTGTTGTGGCGACCACAAGCCAGTCAATTCCTGACAACAGCAGCCTTAGCAGTTAGCAATAGCAACTGCCAGTAGCAACAGCGAGCTGCCAGCAGCAACAACAGCCTAAAACAAACAGCATGCCAGTGATGGTTGGGCTGCATTTTCACCTTGAAATGATGACAGCTGCTGGACAGTGAATTTCTCCAAAGGTTTTAGAAAATTAAACGTTTCGGTGATACCGACCAGGCTCTCTCAGCAGGGCAGAACGGGCTCGGTGCCTGGTCTTATGGCCCTGACCTGTGTGGGTTTAAACAGATGGAACTGGGATGTCTTTCTCCTGAAAATGGAATAGTGGTGACTGATAGGCACTGGAATGGAGACAAGACCTGTGTCTGAAGTTGGCAGGGTGTGGTGGTCAGACTCCACCATGGAGAGTTTTGATGCCCAGGTGGATGGATCGGCAGGCACAGGGCAGCGGCGGGTTGTTTGAGGTTTTTGGTTTGTCCTTTCAGATTGGCTGTTGGTTTGTGGATGAATTCCAGAGGGTTGGCTGATGTTGGCACAGATGGCAGAGCAGAAACTTTTCCACACCGTGAAGGTGAAATGGGGAGGAGGATCAGAGGCGATGTCACAAGACAGGCCCTGATAAACTTGCCTCATGAGTATGTCCGGCGTTTCCTTAGCTGATGGAAGTTTAGACAGAGGCAGAAAGTGGCCAGTTTTACTGAAGCAGGCAACCACAGTGAGAAGAATGAATAACTGTCTTACCATGTTAGATGGGGAGACCAGAGACAAAGTCCTGAGACAAATGAAAGCAGGGACATTGAGGAATGGGCAGAGGGTGCAGCAGACTGGTCCTGCGCTGGGTGGAAGTCTTCTTCTTTACACAGACAGAACAGAGAGTCGTCCACTCCCACTGCAAACTGCTTTGATGGATCCAGTTGAATGAGGATAGGTGCTGAGGTGAAACAGTTGTCGAGATCCTGGAATGCTGCTTCTGCCACAGGATTCAACAGAAACGTTTGGGAGGTGGAAGTCAGAGTTGTGAGTTGGGCTGTGAGGCGGCTGTTGTTACGGATAAATCTCATGTAGACTCCTGGAAGTTCCTGACATCTGGCTGGGCTGGGTCACTCAAGAACCGCTTTTACCTTGGTTAGATCCTTTTTTTCCCAGTTCTTTGGCAACAATGAGACCAAGAACAGAAACTGATGTGGAATGAACCTCAAATTTCTCAGCCTTAACAATCAGGCGGTTCCTCAGGAGCTGGTGGAGGATTTGACGGACATGTTAAACGTGCTCAGTAAGACTTCCGGAAAAGATCAAGGTATCATCCAATTCAACAAACGTATTTACCTATTTGGTTGTTGAATTGGGTCTATTTCCAAACGTAAATGGATGGCTCTGTTGGCTGGAATGAAGACTATTATGCAGACTGTCCTTTGTTGCTAATATTGTTCACTGCTCTGATTGTCTGTCTCAGCTCCTCCAAACCCAGACAGCTTCACATCAACAGGACAAGACGAGAGCAGCATCACTCTGCAGTGGAATGAAGTGAAGGACAACGTCAGCTTTATTCTCCAGTTTAATGATACAGAGACAAAGATCACTGCACCAGATGGAGGTGGAGCAGTAAATCACACAGTCTCATCTCTGACTGCTGCAACAAAATACACATTCAGTCTGTTCTCTGTGTTTGAGGACGTCAGAAGCAGTGGAGTCGACATTGATGCAGTCACTGGTAAGATGTTTGACTTTATCAATATCTTATGAATTTATCATAACAGTGTTGTTTTCTGTTTGCATTGTACACAAGGCCCAATATTCTAGATGATGAAAGTTGCATTCAAATGTGTGCATCATAGTTAATTCTGTGGCTTTCTCATGTCTCATAGATTAGTTTGTAATGCTGTGGCATCAACTGGCCAGTTAAAAGCAGTTAGCAGCAGCCATAGCTGTTGGCAGCTATGATCGCAAGAACCAAAACCAAGCAGTTCTCAGCAGTCATAGCTTTCATTGGACAAGTGTCTGAATGCTGGTGTCATTTTTTTTATCTCATCTTGGAGACAGCTACTGAACAATGAACAGAGAAACACTTGAATGCACCAGGCATGCAAACATCTGGCTATGTTGAATAGAGTCAGGAGTGTTTTGCAGACTGTCCTTTGTTGATAAAATTGTTCACTGCTCTGATTTTCTGTCTCAGCTCCTCCAAACCCAGACGGCCTCACATCAACTGGACAAGACGAGAGCAGCATCACTCTGCAGTGGAATGAAGTGAAGGACAACGTCAGCTTTATTCTCCAGTTTAATGATACAGAGACAAAGATCACTGCACCAGATGGAGGTGGAGCAGTAAATCACACAGTCTCATCTCTGACTGCTGCAACAAAATACACATTCAGTCTGTTCTCTGTGTTTGAGGACGTCAGAAGCAGTGGAGTCAACATTGATGCAGTGACTGGTAAGATGTTTGACTTTATCAATATCTTATGAATTTATCATAACAGTGTTGTTTTCTGTTTGCATTGTACACAAGGCCCAATATTCTAGATGATAAAAGTTGCATTCAAATGTGTGCATCATAGTTAATTCTGTGGCTTTCTCGTGTCTCATAGATTAGTTTGTAATGCTGTGGCATCAACTGGCCAGTTAATATCAGTTAGCAGCAGCCATAGCTGTTGGCAGCTATGATCGCAAGAAGCAAAACCAAGCAGTTCTCAGCAGCCACAGCTTTTATTGAACAAGTGTCTGAATGCTGGTGTCATTTTTTTTTTTTTTTTATCTCACCTCGGAGACAGCTACTGAACGATCAACAGAAACACTTGAATGCACCAGGCATGCAAACATCTGGCTATGTTGAATGGAATCAGGAGTGTTTTGCAGACTGTCCTTTGTTGATAAAATTGTTCACTGCTTTATTTTTCTTTGTCAGCTCCTCCAAACCCAGACAGCCTCACATCAACAGGACAAGACGAGAGCAGCATCACTCTGCAGTGGAATGAAGTGAAGGACAACGTCAGCTTTATTCTCCAGTTTAATGATACAGAGACAAAGATCACTGCACCAGATGGAGGTGGAGCAGTAAATCACACAGTCTCATCTCTCACTGCTGGAACAAAATACACATTCAGTCTGTTCTCTGTGTTTGAGGACGTCAGAAGCAGTGGAGTCAACATTGATGCAGTGACTGGTAAGATGTTTGACTTCATCAGTGCACCATTCTGGAAAGATATCTGTTGAAACACCTTGGGTATTGTCCAAATATTTGTAATGCTAACCAGATTTTTATCAAAATACGGTGCAGTGTTTTGGCGGCCACAAGCCAGTCAATTCCTGACAACAGCAGCCTTAGCAGTTAGCAATAGCAACTGCCAGTAGCAACAGCGAGCTGCCAGCAGCAACAACAGCCTAAAACAAACAGCATGCCAGTGATGGTTGGGCTGCATTTTCACCTTGAAATGATGACGGCTGCTGGACAGTGAATTTCTCCAAAGGCTTAAGAAAGGTTAGATTTTCGGTGATACCGACCAGGCTCTCTCAGCAGGGCAGAACGGGCTCGGTGCCTGGTCTTATGGCCCTGACCTATGTGGGTTTAAACAGATGGAACTGGGATGTCTTTCTCCTGAAAATGGAATAGTGGAGACTGATAACCATACAGGCACTGGAATGGAGACAAGACCTGTGTCTGAAGTTGGCAGGGTGTGGTGGTCAGACTCCACCATGGAGAGTTTTGATGCCCAGGTGGATGGATCGGCAGGCACAGGGCAGCGGCGGGTTGTTTGAGGTTTTTGGTTTGTCCTTTCAGATTGGCTGTTGGTTTGTGGATGAATTCCAGAGGGTTGGCTGATGTTGGCACAGATGGCAGAGCAGAAAGTTTTCCACACCGTGAAGGTGAAATGGGGAGGAGGATCAGAGGCGATGTCACAAGACAGGCCCTGATAAACTTGCCTCACGAGTATGTCCGGCGTTTCCTTAGCTGATGGAAGTTTAGACAGAGGCAGAAAGTGGCCAGTTTTACTGAAGCAGGCAACCACAGTGAGAAGAATGAATAACTGTCTTACCATGTTAGATGGGGAGACCAGAGACAAAGTCCTGAGACAAATGAAAGCAGGGACATTGAGGAATGGGCAGAGGGTGCAGCAGACTGGTCCTGCGCTGGGTGGAAGTCTTCTTCTTTACACAGACAGAACAGAGAGTCGTCCACTCCCACTGCAAACTGCTTTGATGGATCCAGTTGAATGAGGATAGGTGCTGAGGTGAAACAGTTGTCGAGATCCTGGAATGCTGCCTCTGCCACAGGATTCAACAGAAACGTTTGGGAGGTGGAAGTCAGAGTTGTGAGTTGGGCTGTGAGGCGGCTGTTGTTACGGATAAATCTCATGTAGACTCCTGGAAGTTCCTGACATCTGGCTGGGCTGGGTCACTCAAGAACCGCTTTTACCTTGGTTAGATCCTTTTTTTCCCAGTTCTTTGGCAACAATGAGACCAAGAACAGAAACTGATGTGGAATGAACCTCAAATTTCTCAGCCTTAACAATCAGGCGGTTCCTCAGGAGCTGGTGGAGGATTTGACGGACATGTTAAACATGCTCAGTAAGACTTCCAGAAAAGATCAAGGTATCATCCAATTCAACAAACGAAGTTACCTATTTGGTTGTTGAATTGGGTATATTTCCAAACGTAAATGGATGGCTCTGTTGGCTGGAATGAAGACTATTATGCAGACTGTCCTTTGTTGCTAATATTGTTCACTGCTCTGATTGTCTGTCTCAGCTCCTCCAAACCCAGACAGCTTCACATCAACAGGACAAGACGAGAGCAGCATCACTCTGCAGTGGAATGAAGTGAAGGACAACGTCAGCTTTATTCTCCAGTTTAATGATACAGAGACAAAGATCACTGCACCAGATGGAGGTGGAGCAGTAAATCACACAGTCTCATCTCTGACTGCTGCAACAAAATACACATTCAGTCTGTTCTCTGTGTTTGAGGACATCAGAAGCAGTGGAGTCAACATTGATGCAGTCACTGGTAAGATGTTTGACTTTATCAATATCTTATGAATTTATCATAACAGTGTTGTTTTCTGTTTGCATTGTACACAAGGCCCAATATTCTAGATGATGAACGTTGTGTTCAAATGTGTGCATCATAGTTAATTCTGTGGCTTTCTCATGTCTCATAGATTAGTTTGTGATGCTGTGGCATCAACTGGCCAGTTAAAAGCAGTTAGCAGCAGCCATAGCTGTTGGCAGCTATGATCGCAAGAAGCAAAACCAAGCAGTTCTCAGCAGCCACAGCTTTTATTGAACAAGTGTCTGAATGCTGGTGTCATTTTTTTTTTTTTATCTCACCTCGGAGACAGCTACTGAACGATCAACAGAAACACTTGAATGCACCAGGCATGCAAACATCTGGCTATGTTGAATGGAATCAGGAGTGTTTTGCAGACTGTCCTTTGTTGATAAAATTGTTCACTGCTTTATTTTTCTTTGTCAGCTCCTCCAAACCCAGACAGCCTCACATCAACAGGACAAGACGAGAGCAGCATCACTCTGCAGTGGAATGAAGTGAAGGACAACGTCAGCTTTATTCTCCAGTTTAATGATACAGAGACAAAGATCACTGCACCAGATGGAGGTGGAGCAGTAAATCACACAGTCTCATCTCTCACTGCTGGAACAAAATACACATTCAGTCTGTTCTCTGTGTTTGAGGACGTCAGAAGCAGTGGAGTCAACATTGATGCAGTGACTGGTAAGATGTTTGACTTCATCAGTGCACCATTCTGGAAAGATATCTGTTGAAACACCTTGGGTATTGTCCAGATATTTGTAATGCTAACCAGATGTTTATCAAAATACGGTGCAGTGTTGTGGGGCCACAAGCCAGTCAATTCCTGACAACAGCAGCCTTAGCAGTTAGCAATAGCAACTGCCAGTAGCAACAGCGAGCTGCCAGCAGCAACAATAGCCTAAAACAAACAGCATGCCAGTGATGGTTGGGCTGCATTTTCACCTTGAAATGATGACGGCTGCTGGACAGTGAATTTCTCCAAAGGCTTAAGAAAGGTTAGATTTTCGGTGATACCGACCAGGCTCTCTCAGCAGGGCAGAACGGGCTCGGTGCCTGGTCTTATGGCCCTGACCTATGTGGGTTTAAACAGATGGAACTGGGATGTCTTTCTCCTGAAAATGGAATAGTGGAGACTGATAACCATACAGGCACTGGAATGGAGACAAGACCTGTGTCTGAAGTTGGCAGGGTGTGGTGGTCAGACTCCACCATGGAGAGTTTTGATGCCCAGGTGGATGGATCGGCAGGCACAGGGCAGTGGCGGGTTGTTTGAGGTTTTTGGTTTGTCCTTTCAGATTGGCTGTTGGTTTGTGGATGAATTCCAGAGGGTTGGCTGATGGTGGCACAGAGGGCAGAGCAGAAAGTTTTCCACACCGTGAAGGTGAAATGGGGAGGAGGATCAGAGGCGATGTCACAAGACAGGCCCTGATAAACTTGCCTCACGAGTATGTCCGGCGTTTCCTTAGCTGATGGAAGTTTAGACAGAGGCAGAAAGTGGCCAGTTTTACTGAAGCAGGCAACCACAGTGAGAAGAATGAATAACTGTCTTACCATGTTAGATGGGGAGACCAGAGACAAAGTCCTGAGACAAATGAAAGCAGGGACATTGAGGAATGGGCAGAGGGTGCAGCAGACTGGTCCTGCGCTGGGTGGAAGTCTTCTTCTTTACACAGACAGAACAGAGAGTCGTCCACTCCCACTGCAAACTGCTTTGATGGATCCAGTTGAATGAGGATAGGTGCTGAGGTGAAACAGTTGTCGAGATCCTGGAATGCTGCTTCTGCCACAGGATTCAACAGAAACGTTTGGGAGGTGGAAGTCAGAGTTGTGAGTTGGGCTGTGAGGCGGCTGTTGTTACGGATAAATCTCATGTAGACTCCTGGAAGTTCCTGACATCTGGCTGGGCTGGGTCACTCAAGAACCGCTTTTACCTTGGTTAGATCCTTTTTTTCCCAGTTCTTTGGCAACAATGAAACCCAGAACAGAAACTGATGTGGAATGAACCTCAAATTTCTCAGCCTTAACAATCAGGCGGTTCCTCAGGAGCTGGTGGAGGATTTGACGGACATGTTAAACGTGCTCAGTAAGACTTCCGGAAAAGATCAAGGTATCATCCAATTCAACAAACGAAGTTACCTATTTGGTTGTTGAATTGGGTCTATTTCCAAACGTAAATGAATGGCTCTGTTGGCTGGAATGAAGACTATTATGCAGACTGTCATTTGTTGCTAATATTGTTCACTGCTCTGATTGTCTGTCTCAGCTCCTCCAAACCCAGACAGCTTCACATCAACAGGACAAGACGAGACCAGTATCACTCTGCAGTGGAATGAAGTGAAGGACAACGTCAGCTTTATTCTCCAGTTTAATGATACAGAGACAAAGATCACTGCACCAGATGGAGGTGGAGCAGTAAATCACACAGTGTCATCTCTCACTGCTGGAACAAAATACACATTCAGTCTGTTCTCTGTGTTTGAGGACGTCAGAAGCAGTGGAGTCAACATTGCTGCAGTCACTGGTAAGATGTTTGACTTTATCAATATCTTATGAATTTATCATAACAGTGTTGTTTTTTGTTTGCAGTGTACACAAGGCAATATTCTAGATGATGAAAGTTGTGTTCAAATATGTGCATCATAGTTAATTCTGTGGCTTTCTCATGTCTCATAGATTAGTTTGTGATGCTGTGGCATCAACTGGCCAGTTAAAAGCAGTTAGCAGCAGCCATATTTGTTGGCAGCTATAATCGCAAGAAGCAAAACCAAGCAGTTCTCAGCAGCCATAGCTTTCATTGGACAAGTGTCTTATAGCTGGTGTCATTTTTTTTTCAAATCTTACCTCAGAGACAGCTACTGAACAATGAACAGAAACACTTGAATGCACCAGGCATGCAAACATCTGGCTATGTTGAATGGAATCAGGAGTGTTTTGCAGACTGTCCTTCGTTGATAAAATTGTTCACTGCTCTGATTTTCTGTCTCAGCTCCTCCAAACCCAGACAGCTTCACATCAACAGGACAAGACGAGACCAGCATCACTCTGCAGTGGAATGAAGTGAAGGACAACGTCAGCTTTATTCTCCAGTTTAATGATACAGAGACAAAGATCACTGCACCAGATGGAGGTGGAGCAGTAAATCACACAGTCTCATCTCTGACTGCTGCAACAAAATACACATTCAGTCTGTTCTCTGTGTTTGAGGACGTCAGAAGCAGTGGAGTCAACATTGATGCAGCCACTGGTAAGAAGTTTGACTTTATCATCTTCTGAACGATGCATAGCACTGTTGTTTTGTATTAGCCGTGTACTGAAGGGCTCACTCTAAATGATAAAAGACGCGTTTTAAAGTGTGTATCATAGTTAATTCTGTGTCTCATAGATTAGTTTGTGATGGTGTGGCATCAACTGGCCAGTTAATAGCAGTTAGCAGCAGCCATTGCTTTCATTGAACAAGTGTCTTAAAGTTCGTAGAATTTTTCATCTCACCTTGGAGACAGCTGCTGAACAATGATTGTATTGTATTTGCTAGAATAATTCTAAAGATGGAGAAAGTGAAGGCAGCGAGAATGTAAACATTCGCTGTATTGAATGAAATCAAGACTGTTTTTTCAGACTGTCCTTTGTTGTTCACTGCTCTGATTTTCTGTCTCAGCTCCTCCAAACCCAGACAGCCTCACTTCAACAGGACAAGATGAGACCAGCATCACTCTGCAGTGGAATAAAGTCAAGGATGTCAATGTCAGCTATATTCTCCAATATGATGACACAGAGACAAAGATCACTGCACCAGATGGAGGTGGAGCAGTAACTCACACAGTCTCATCTCTCACTGCTGGAACTAGATACACTTTCAGTCTGTTCTCTGTATTTGAGGACGTCAGAAGCAGTGGAGTCAACATTGATGCAGTGACTGGTAAGATCACTAACTTTTATATACCAAGGATAACACAGCTGTTTCCATTTAGTCATATATATTTGACAGCATATTATGCAACAATGCTATTTTTGAATGGCTGGTGCATCACATGGTTTGGCTGAGCAATATTTTATGAATTATGGTGTAATGTAGTGGTAACCAGTGGACCAGTAGTCAGAATGTGAAGCTGCAGCGATGGTGTGCTGCAGCAAACAGTGAAATGAAAGTTATGACTGAAAGATGGGCTGATTTGTTTTTAGATTGTGGTGACAAACAACTATTAGATTAGATTAGTTTTACAAAGTGAGCGTCTGATACCAGCAGTGACAGACAGGAGTAACAGATTTGGCATAAAACAAGTACAGCTCTGTTTGTGCTATGTGTGCAATTTGCACTGAGCAGGAGCAGCTGAGGAACAGTGGGTCCAGGTGGCTTTAATAGCTTTATTTTCCTATTTGAAACCAGGCTACGTCATGTGCCTAATGGATCATCATTAACAGCCAAATGGAAAAGCGTAATTTTTTTTCCAGCGTTTTGTTTATAAATGCTTTTCAACGAAGTTTAGAATCTGAAAAATGAACAAGTATCGTTTTTACAAGCAAGCTTGTTTAGATAAATGCATTCACTTCTCCTTTTCTGTCTCAGCTCCTCCAAACCCAGACAGCTTCACATCAACAGCACAAGATGGGACCAGTGTCACTCTGCAGTGGAATAAAGTGAACAGCATAATCAGCTTTGTTCTTCAGTATGATGATACAGAGATTAACATCACTGCACCAGATGGAGATGGACCAATAACCTACACAGTCTCATCTCTCACTGCTGGAACTAAATACACGTTCACCCTGTTCGCTGTGTTTGAGGACGTCAGAAGCAGTGGAGTCAACATTACTGCAGTCACAAGTAAGAGAATTCACTTTTTTTAATGGTTTATGAACCAAGAATCTCACTGGTGTTCTTGTCTGCACATGACAATGTACTAGATGATGAAATGTACATTTGAATAGCTTGTGTGTAACAGAATTGGCTTTCAGGCCGTTGGTTTATGACCTTAGTGGGAGTGTAGCGATGGTCACTACCTAGTGAGTGCAAGGTAGCATCAACAAGATCAGTTTGCAGCGGCAATACCTTAAATTGAACAAAATGTTCATGAAAGCTGCTCAGTTTTCTCCTTCAAACTGGGGAGTAGTTATTTTCCTGTTACATGAGAAAATATTCCCTCTTTTCCTTTTTCTGACTGTCGTCATTATTTTTCTTTGTTTCTTTGTGTAATTAGAAGATGTTTAATTTAATTTCCAATTTAAAGATTATGCAGCAAAATTTTAGATTGCATTGTAGAGAAATGTACATGTCAAATTGTGAGGTTATTAACAATTCATCATAACATTTTCTTCTATGTGAACAAACACCACCCTGCCAAAACTTCTCTGCCTCCAACAAAAGAGCCTTGTAAGTATAAGCATTCGTTATTACATTGTCTTACAGCCTTTGCTCTGAGTGCCCAATTAATAAATGTATTTTCATCAGATTGATTGACATTGATGTGCTTATCATACACAGTTTTATTTTTCTTGTATTTGTTTATTGTGTTTTATGTGTTAGGATCTATTTTAACTGTTGCTAAAAGAGAAACTAGACTGCTATTTAATATGTGAGAATAAATACCTCCCTTACAATTATATAAATGCATCAAATTTTTGCATGATTTATAAAGTAGTGTTGTGTACAGAAAATACATGTCAGACTTCTTTGGTAATATAACGACATGTGTAACAAGCAATTATTCATTAATTGTTATGTAGAAAAGCTAATCGTATGAGCTGATGTAAGTATCATATTTGGGGTTAATTTAAACGATGTTGAATGCTTCGCTATATTAATAGAAAACATTATCCATTCATGCTATCATGCATGTTGTTGAATGTAACATATTGTGCATTTATATGAACAGATTATGTTGTTGGACTGAACATCAGATTGAAGACATCTGTTCAGTTGGCAGAATTGGACATTAAGGCTATGTTGGAAGAGGTGAGACTAACTGCTGCTTCAGCTCATTTTTTTCAGTGCAATGACTAGTTTGTGTTCACTTTTGATTCAAATAATCTAGAAATTATTTTGTTCAGTATTAACTTTTCTCTCTGTTGTGTATGTGTGTTGTGTGTGTGTATTTTTTTTCTTTTTATATCTAGCTCCTCAAACTATATGGATTTTCGCCACAGGTGTTGTCCCTGAACATTCGGTCGGTTGAGACGTGAGATCAGTGGAGAAAGGACTAGATAAAACGGAGGAGAATGGATCTGAAAAGCAAAAACATTCTCAAGTGCTTTCCTTCAAGCAAATAGAAAAAAAAAATGATGATGGGAAAATCAGTTTTGTCAGATTCCTGTGATATTGCACAGAAATTTCTTAAAATGAGACGTAATGCACCCAAAATCATCTTACGACATAAGTCAAATTCCCAGTTTGTACTGTTAGTAAACGATACAGTACATGTTCTGGTCAAGCTGCAACTTTGGAATGCACAACTATTTAAACTTCCGCAAAGAGAGAGCAAAATTTCTCTCTCTGAAATATTTTTGGAGCTGTCTAACATCAGACTTGTCCAGATGTGAGTCATGCTTCCTTTCCCTTTGAGCAGTGCATTATGGGAAAATAGTGTGCTCTCTCAAAAAAAAAGCCCCTCCTGCATATACAGTATTTTGTGTATGATTAATGGTTTGTGTATTATTCCCTGTGTCACTTTTTTGGGAACATGTTCAAAAGTGTGCAGTATGGATTTCGGGCACTTTGTGATGGTGTCAGTCAAGTACAGGTCACTTGATTCAAGATTTTTTATTATGTTTAGTGTGTAGTTTTGTTTAATGTGAGGTTTTTGTTGTTGTTTTTTAAACTGTGTGCACTTCATGTTCAGCAGGGATAATTTTCAAAGCAAACGTTCTGTACTTACCTCATAATTCCAGTGATATTTAAATCATCCCTGCTTATATATTGGTTAAATGTGTCAAGTTTTTGTTTGTCAGTGTTTAGATTTTGTCTTTGCAGTGTTTTGATAAAGTGTGTGAATATATTGAGTATGTTTCTGTCTGTTTGAAGTAAAGAGACTTGAACTGGTGAAGTGAAGAATGTGACTGAGCTGTATTAAAATGCTCTTTTGTTGTTGCGTAATCCAATACAAATACAGTCCTATTATATAATACAATACAAAGACGTAACTGCACAATACAAACCCATTCAGGAATCTGATCTAGGCAGGACTCCTCCCACCTTGGAATAACATGGTAGTTGAAAAGCTCCAGAGGAAAAAAAGTCCCGGAGGGAGTGGCAGCAGCAAAACAGGGAAGACTTTGGCTTCACAACCGCAGTGCCAGTGTTTACCTTTGCTACCTCAGAGGTCACATTTCACGTTCAGCAACAAGGTAAGACCCAGACGAAAAAACAGATGGGCATGTGTCAGCATTGGGATTAAACAGAAACAATCATTTCTGCTTTGTCTTTTGCCAGGCAGGTAAAGTGGAATGTAAGGGGACTCATGTTTGAAGACATTAGTCTTTATCCCCAGGTGAGGTGTGCAGTGAGTTATAGGAGTGTGGTACATTGAAACACTTGCAGGGTGAAGGAGCATGCATGATATTATCTGGATTTTGGTTTATATATTAAATCTATGGTGCAAAATAAATTTACAGAGTGGCAGGTTGAGTCATGTGACCATGCAGCTGGACTTTGGTCAGTGGACAGCTTTGGAGCTAATGATGAGGAAGTTCATGTTTCAGGTTTCTCACTGTTATAACAGCACATGGTGTCCACATTAAAGACGGTAACATAAAAGCTTTAAAAATTCTCTGGCCTATGCTGCATGTTTTGTAAATGTCTTTATTTTACAGACAACAGATGAAACGTTTCCTCTCTGACTCAGGATGTAAATGATTAATCCCTCACTGACAATCAGTGAACAGTGCTCTTTTTTCCTTATAGGTCATGGCCTCCCCCAGCGTTCTCCTGTCGGAGGTGCAGTTTCAGTGTTGCATCTGTCAGGATGTTTACTCTGAGCCCGTCTCCATCCCCTGCGGTCACAGCTTCTGCTTCACCTGCATCACGTCACACTGGGACGACAGCCTCGCCATCAGCTGTCCCAAATGTCAGAGTGTCTTTGAGGGCCGCCCTGAGCTTTGTGAAAACTCCTTCGCGAAGGAAATGTCAGAGCAGATCCGAGCGCGAAGGCAGAACGGCGTTGTGTCAAAGGCAGGAAGACTGATATATTGTGATGTGTGTGTGGGAAAGCAAACAAAGGCCCTGAAGTCCTGCCTCGTCTGTCTGACCTCATATTGTGAGAGTCACCTGGAGCCACACCTGAGAGTTGCCACCTTGAAGATCCACAAGCTGATTGAACCTGTGGCAACGCTTGAGAGCCGGATTTGTAAAAGGCACCAAAGGCTCCTGGAGCTGTTCTGCAGGAGCGACCAGAGGTTCGTTTGTGTGCTGTGCACCGAGACTGACCACCAAAGCCATGACACCGTCCCAGTGGAGCGAGAGAGTCAGGAGAAGAAGGTGAGGTCCTGAACTCCTCATCATCAATGCACCATCTTTCCATTAAATACACTGGCAGCCTTTGGACTCTGATTCCAGCTTTGGTTTTCATTCCTCTTTAATGTGCAGGCTCAGATGGAAAGGATCCAGGCTGATGTTCAGCAGATGATCCAGGACAGACTGCAGAAAGTGGAGGAGATCAAACACTCTGTGGAGCTCAGCAAAGTGAGTTGACATGAGATCATAGATCGACTTTACTGGATGCTGCCTGTTGGGCCCATGTGTGGCTAGCAGAAAAAAGTGTTGGTACTTCAATAGTAATAATAATAAAGTGCTTTACACAGAAATAAAAAGAAAAATTAGCAGATAACAACACTAATAGTCCCAAAATAAAATAGATACAAATATGTCATAAGTCTGCATTATTTGTATTTACTTATACTAGTACTACTGCCTAAACTGTCAGCATCACTCACTATAAGTAAAGATCCCCTCCAGGCATGTCTTAGGACAGAAGAAAATAATAATAATTTGTGTCTAATATGCATTTTCTGCCAAAAAAAACTTTTTAAAAAAGTTCAATTGCATAGTTAACAAGTTTTGAAAATGACATCCACTGTTTCTCATTAAAAAATTTAGAATCATTTCTAAAATTTAACTGGTGGATACAAGATCTTTCCGACGTCTCTGCTCTCAGTGCAGTATGTCCACATCACGCTTGTCTAAGTTATACTGGACCATTATTATCTCCAAACTCAGATTTGAGGTGAGCACAGAGAAACTTTCCTCCTCCTGTTGACAAATTTGAATACAGTTTTCTTTTGTCAAATGCATAAATCATTCTGCACAGTGAAGCTCCAACATCCAGGTGAATTAACAATGAGCAAGACATGTTTTTTGAGTGGTGGGGGACTTTAAACCATTTTCTTTCATTAACAATTGTCTGCAGGAAAACTCAAAGAGGGACTTGGTGGAAAGCATGGAGGTCTTCTCCACTCTGCTTCGTTTCATGGAGAGGAGTCGGGCTGAGCTGGTGGAGGTGATCCAGAGGAAGCAGGCGGCAGCGGAGCAGAGGGCGGAGAGGCTCATCACAGAGTTGGAGCTGGAAGTCACTGAGCTGGAGAGGAGGAGGAGTGAGATGGAGCAGCTTTCTCACACTGAGGACCACCTCCACCTTCTGCAGGTCAGGAGTCATCTCATGGCAAGATATTTGATTGACATGCAGGGACAAATCCTCAGTAGAAACAGTGATGCCATAGAGCATTCATGAAAAGCAGCCTGCTAGTTAATTGTTTTATCGTTATCCCTGCCTCTTGTCTTCTGTAATTTAAAGCCATTTGTCTCTCATTTGACTTCTCTGTGTCAGAGGTTTCCGGCTCTGAGTTCTCCTCCTTCTACCTGCTCTGACATCACTGTCCATTCAGACACATGTGTGGCGACCGTGAGGACAGCGGTGGCCGACATTGAACATCAGCTTCAGTCAGTTTTGAAGAAGCTTTCCATTCAAGGTCAACTTCAAAAAAGATTTTTCCTCAGCATCGCTTTGCTCTGTGACAGAACAGCTGCTTAGATTTGATGTCATGATCACAGATTGGTTGCGTGAATGTTGTTTCGTTGTCCATGATGTGTTCTTATCATGTTACAGAGCATAAGAAGATGCAGCAGTATGCAGGTACAGTTGGGCTTGAAAAATGTCAATAAATGTGCCTTTTGTTTTTTTCTGCATGCCACTGGATATTACCTGCCTTTCAAACACTGTATTTGTGTCAGTATATCTCTGGATGCCTCCATTAATGGAAACCAAAAAGGAAAAAGAGTAATTTAATCTTAGGAGAGAGAGGATAATGAAGTAAAACTTCCATGTAAACTATGTCTATCTATCAGCTGATGTTCATCTGGACCCCAGGACAGCCAACCCTTGGCTCGTTCTATCGGAGGACGGGAGACAGGTCAGGGATGGAGATGTTGAACAGAACCTGGTGGACACACCAGAGCGTTTTGACACAGCACCATGTGTCCTTTCCACCACGGTAAATAAAGATGTGGTTTGTATGTGTTCATCCCTGGAGGGATTCCATGTCTTTCTGTTTCACTCTCTGAGAAACAAACAGTCGCCCTCAACCTGAGCCTCTCTTGCTACGCAGGGTTTCACCACAGGGCGGCACTACTGGGAGGTAGAAGTGGGAGACAAAACAGCGTGGGACTTGGGTGTGGCTCGGGAGTCAGTCAGCAGGAAGGGCGTGGTCACACTAAGTCCAGAGGACGGTTATTGGACTATTTGTTTGAGGCAGGCCCATGAGTACCGGGCATGCGCGGGACAGGCGCAGCTGCTGTGTCTCTCTCAGAGGCCGCAGGTTGTTGGGGTGTTTTTGGATTACGAGGACGGGGTGGTGTCCTTCTATGATGCGGAGGCCAAGTCACACATCTATTCCTTCACACACTTCCAATTCACTGAAGCCATGTTTGCCTTTTTTAACCCAGACATGAGTGACAAGAACAGGAACAAGTCACCGCTTATCATCTGCCCTGTCAGTGGTGTTGATGGAGGCGGGGCATTAGATGGCATTACAATATGATGTGAAATGTACAGACCGTGTCAGGTTTTCATGACATTTGGTAAAATTGTGCTATGTTTTGGCTGTTTTGACTGAAATTAATCAAGAAACAATACACCAAAGTTTAATTTTTTGCTATAAGTCTCTGTGTTTACATAAGCAAGCAATAGTACGGTTTATTCTGCAGGTAATTCATCCAGAATTAGAAATTGTCTTTATATGAAATCACAATTAGGCCTTTTTGGAATAAAACTGTACAAACTGTAGGTGACAATAAACACGTCATAATGAGTCAGCTCAAACACTGTCTTCGGATATCTTTCTTGTAATAAAGGATGAATTATTTTAGGATTCATTCACAACAATAACAACTTTCACACATGGATGACACATATCCTGTTTCTGACTTGCCCCCTCCCCTCAATAAACTTCAAGATCATGTATCTGTTATGTATGCTCACCTCTCCTCCTCTTCCTCCTTTTTCTTCTTCCCCTCACTCATGCAGATTTGAGTTTTAACACCCAGAGCACAGATCCTAGACCAGCCTCACTCCAGTAATAACTATCCTCAGCCGTTCCAGGCTGACCACAAAACTGACTTCAGACCACGTTTTAGATTGTGCAGCTTGATGGTTGCTAATCAGATTAGCGCAGGGATGGGATTAGCCTCAAGGCAGATGGAGCACTGAGACAGACTTCAGGATTGAGTCTTGGGAGAAGGCATTATACACACACATACTATACACTAAGGTATGTCACTGAACTACATGCATACATGCAAGCGCACAGCCATTGCATGTCATCATTTCACACTGTTCTGGGTTTCTTAAAGCATGATTAGGAAAGATATCTGTAAAGAGAATTAAAAGGAGTTGGGAAAGAAGCAAGGAGGCAGGGATGAAGAGGGATTAAAACTGATATCATCCCAAGCAAAGGGCGGAGACACACACATAGAGAGCCAACAGGTTACAATGAACACCCGACTGAAGCCAGAACACTGCATATTTCTGCCCCAGAGGTAAAACTTCTTTGGATGGCCAACAGACAAGGGTAAGACTAATATTTTGTTTTGATCGTGTTCAATGTTGATGTCTGCTACTGTAGGAGGGAATGTCAAAATGCAAACCACTGTCCCACCAGTGTTATTCCTGATGTTTATCACTGATTCTACAGCAATGTAAGACTTTAAAGCAGCAAATCATTGCAATGAGATTTCCTTATTTGCCACATCTTCATTACAAATGTGCAGTGAATCTTAAACTGTTCGGGATGGCAGCAGAGTAGCATTCATTGAGTATAATGGCAAAAACCAGATAGGGAATGACTGTAATTACACAAATGTAAATATAACAGGTCGCGGTCACACTGACTCATACTTTTTTGGTTTCTCTAAGAGCCTTTTATTTCACCATTTTTAGTCGACATTCCAGTCTGTAACTTCGCCTGGGTGGGAGCCAGCAGCAGATATCAATATAAGCTTGCTGCTGTGACATTTCAGAGACAGGAGCTGTCTGATTGGCTGAGTCTGAGGGAAGAGGCGTGATGTCGCCAGTGGTGGATGAGACGGCCGGGGATCTCCCAGTCAGAGATGTGGGACTGATGAGGGGCGGACTGATGCCAGCTGTCCCAGGTTTGTGTGTATAAACTTACATTTGTACTGTAACTGTTCCATTGATTGTCACCTGAGATCAGAGGGAGATGAGATTCACCAGAGGTTTGGTAGACAGGCCCATTACCGAATTTTAATCTAAGCTATGACAAAATAGACATTAAAAATGAACTCTCAAATGATCATTGAAACTCTGGACTGCGCTTTATTCAGTGATACCAGGCTTAGTAGACAGCTGACATTTTTACCATTAACTGTAATGAACTCAGTTTGGTGGTGTAGGCAGGATTATGATGGCACTGCTTCAGGTATGAAATCAACTGCTGTGCAGTCACCTTTAGTATCCTGACCCACATCACACATACAGTATTTCCTGTATGAAAGGTGTAACATCATAATTTGTCAGAATCTCATGTTGTTCACAGAACAACTAGAACTGGTGTCATTTTATTATCACTCAATATGGATAATGTGACAGTTTTACATAACTTCATTTTATTACTATTATTTGGTGCTTTTATTTTCCTCTCCCTCTCTCTTTGTTCTGTGTTCATCTTATTTTTACCATCACTATCAGTGGGTTTTATTTTCCATCTGTTGATGTTTATTCTGTCTTTTTTATGTGAAGCACTTGGTTCATGTCATTTCTTTGCTGTACAAATTAAGTTGCATTAATATAATTGTTATCTGCATAGACAGTGCAACAGAGCTAATGATCTAATGAGGAGACAGTAATGATCAGTAATGTGTATATTCTCAACAGAAGTGTAGTGAGATACAGTAGCTTTGAGTTGAGGTTAAGTTTAAGTATTTAGGTGCAAGAGTGAAGCTTAGGAGTTTAGCAAATGAGCTGTCTCAGAGGTCTCTGTCAATTCTGCATTTGTGCCTTTGTTTTACATACATACAGTCTGGAGTAAATGTGTCTGTACGTGGCCTTCCTGCTGTTTTCCTCCAGATACTCTACGTGATGTGAAGCCATGGAAGAAGCATCATGTCATGAAGACAAAAGGTTCAACCATTTTACAAACCTCAAATCTTCAGACTTTCAATCAAAAGGATACAAAAGTACCTTTCCTGCACACAAATAAACAATTCTCTGTCTGTCTGTCCCTTCAGCCGATCCTCAGCGTCTGTTTCGGTTTCCCAGAGAACACCTGGAGGACCTGTGTCTCAGACTGCAAGAGGAAAACAGTGTGCTAAGACAACACACACGTACTCAGGAGCAGAGGCTACGCAGGTAACGCACATTAACACAGAAACATTGACACACACCTGAATGACTGTACTGAACACCAGACATCAATGTGGCATCTCAGAGCAGCTGGAATAATCATTTCTGCCACAGCCTTAGGATGTGATTTAAAGAGATATACGACAAAGTCCCCTAATACGGCTGATTTAACCTCCCCCTCCTTGCCTCAGGATGTCCACCAGACTGATGCGTCTTCGTCAGGCCCGTCCTGGGTCCAGCGGTGTGAAGGAGAGGGACATGGAGGACACCATACAGGAGCTGGAAGCCCGCGTGACTATGCTGGAGAGCCAGAAAGGTGCGCTGCAGAACAAACTCAGCCTGGCCAAGCAGCACATCATGGACCTTGGGGGGCGCACGCCATACAAGTTAAGCAAAGGTGGGAAAAATCTTGCACGTGAATGGCGGCCAGGGTGCACACTTCCTCTACCATCTGTGACCCTCCTCCCTCTCTTCTTCTTCTTCTTGTTAGGTAAAAGTTTGGAAGTGGAGGGTGGAGTCAGGAGGGCAGCACAGACTGCCCCACCCCGCTATGGCCCCACACTGGAAGACACAAGGACAGAGATTGAGAGATTGTAAGCGTGTGATGGAACATTAAGCATAATAAAAAAAGAAATAAATCTACCACTAACAAAATAAATCATGTTAGGAAACTGAAGGCAAGCGAGTCTTCATCAGTCCTCCTCATAGACTCGTTCTTTCTCCTCCATCCCACCCTTACTCCCAACCCCTCTCATGACTCCACCCTGACCTCCCTCTACACCTCCTCATCCCTCCCTCACAGCAGGTCCAGTGCGACAGAGCATGTGAGGATTTCAGAGCTGGAGCTGACCGCCCAGATGCTCAGAGACACGCTGAGAGACAAAGAGAAGGAGATCGAGGGAACCGTACGAGAGATCAGGAAGCAGCAGGCTGACCGGCACAGGTGGCTGCAGCAGAAACACAACTGCTAATATTACTAACACTAACATCATGACTGTTACTGCAGCCGATGGAAGGGTGCAGTCATTGGTTTGTGCTGAATGCATTTCTAAATCAGTAAATTAGGTTTTATTTGAATACATTTTAGTGTACTTTGCTACTCGTATTTTCAAACCTGCATTTGCAGAATTTGAATGCCCGTAAAGTCATAGTTTTCTTCACAAGACAGACATTGTTGTACTTTTTCCATCACTAGCCACTCTCACAATAACTTCTGTCCATCTCTCTGTCAGGATAACCATCAGAGAGAACGTGGATCTGATCCGTCTACAGAAGCAGCTTTCAGACAAGAGCACTGCCCTGAGAGTCACCCAGGAGAAGTTCAACAACCTGCAGGAGGTCAGATGACCTTATTTGTCTCGAAAACGTTTACACTTAAATCTATGCACTGATTGGTCCTCAAGTGATAAGTGTCCTCTTTTTTCTTTCTTCCTCCCTTCCAGGCATATGAGAATCAGCTGGAAGAGGTAGATGCCGTTAGACAAGAAGCTTAATGAATACCTGAAACATGTTGTCTGCTACTTTCCTCAGAGATCACATTGATTTTGATTGTGTCGTGTGTTCACCCCAGAGTCAGAGGTCGCTGAGGGAAAGCCAGGGAGCTCTGCTGGAGAAAGTGGAGGAGCTGACCGAGCAGCTGAAGCAGGAGAGACAGAGAGCTCTGACACTGGAGGGACAACTTAACACCTCTACCCTGTCTCTGCAGGCTCTGGGCAAGGTACCACGTCTGTATCTGCTTTTAGTCCACACTAAGAGGAGATCATGTGCTATTTTTTAAACAAAAGGAATTCTGTCTCTTTCAGCTACAGGAGAGGATATCAGACCTGGAGGGAGAGAGGGATCTAATAAAAGAAAACTATGACACTCTACTGGCAAAGTAAGAGTTGAGAGTCTTCTCTGCAAAACAATCACTAAGGACATTCCTAACATTAGACAATGTCTTTGTCCTTGTATGTTTCTATATTTTTTTCTTTGTTAGTACTTTGTCTGGGCAAAGCAGCCACGATGGCCGGGTGGAAAAACAAAGACAAGTGGACCAGAACTGGGAGAAACGGGGAGAAAACATCTGCGGGACGGACGTCCAGAGACTGGAGGAGAGGCTGCAGGCAGAGAGTGAAGCGAGAGGCAGGCTGGAGCTGGAGAAGGAGAAACTGAGACGAGAGAGGGAGATACTGGAGGAGCAGAGGGAGCGAGAACGAGGTCCGAGTCCCAGCATGTTGGCACCGCATCTGCTGCGGTGTGACAATGCATTTGGGGTTGGATAATGAGGATGAATTTTATTTCTTATGAAGCCTCGACACAGCCAGGGAAAAAGCAAACAGATTCTCCTGCAAACTATCAGTTCACATCCGGTTTATTCATGTATGTCCTGTGTTGTTTCCAGAGTTTTCTGTGATGATGAGAGACAAACGAGAGCATCTGGAGCAGGAGGTTCTCCAGTACAGAGAGCAGGTTTCTGCTCTGCAGGACAGACTGGACTCTGTTACCAAGGTCAGTGACTTTGAACAGTATTAACAAGCAGTAGCTAATCTAGAATTATGCTCTTTGTTTGATTGAGGGATACTTTGTTAGTCACCTCAAACACTCGGATTAAATGTTTGATGACATATCCTGCCACAGTTCCCATCGCCTCGCTCTCTTCTCTCTTCCAGGAGTTTGACATGAGCGTTGAGGAGCTCAGTGAAACTCTTTTGCAGATCAAGGTTTGGACACTTTTTAACCTCTGTTAGGACTACTTAAGACACAATAAATTGCTTTTAAACCTTTTTGCCTTGCCTCCAACTACAGGCATTTAGGATGCAACAGGAGAGCAGGATGGGGATGCCTTTCACCGGGGCTGATGGGAAGGTGGAGGATTCGCCCCGTGAGCTGGTAAACATCCAGGCGTCGCATGCCGAGACTGTGCTGGAATTAGACAAAACCAGAAACCTTCTGCTGCTGGAGCACCATATCAGTAAAGACCTGCAGGTACAAGCACATACACACTAAACACATCTGTCAAACACATTGACATCAACATCAAGACTGTATTCAGCACTGATACTCCACTGATTGTCATTCACAGCTTTCTTTAAATGTTTCCCATTTTTAACTGAACTTGTCTTCAATCAAACTTTCCTTCCCAAGGAAGAGTTGAACACAGTCAAACAGAAGATGGAGAGAGAGAGAGAGGAGAGCAGGAGGAGAATGGCAGAGAAAGACAAACTTTTATCAAAAAGAGCTCTTCAGATCAACACTTTACAAGGTATGAACAACAGCACTCATTTCAGTAGAGGCAAGAGAATCCAAAATAATTCCCAGTGTTGTTAGAATGAGCAGCGAAAAAAGTGCAACCTTCAGAATCTCAAAAATCTTTTTTTCTGTTTGTACTCCAAAGCTCAGTTGAAAGAGTTAGCTTACAGCCCCAGGAACTACAAACGGACCATACCAACACAGTACACCTGGCCAGCTGCAGACCAGGAGGTGGTACAGCCCATTGAAGATGACATGTCTTTTTCTCAGCTGAGGGCTGGAGAGTCATTGTTGGAGATCCACCTTAAGGTCCAAAAACACTCAAACGTTGTCCCTGAATTTGATGTTTTTTCATTCAAAATCATTTAAATGTTTCCCATGAAGCTTAAATCTGTTGTTTGGGGGGTTTTTTTATACCCTTTAGGCCGCCACCTTCACCCCAGCAGGGCTTCGTACTATGGGCAGCATCCGCCCAGGAGTGCATGGAGGTGAAGACATCGTGACCTTCTGCACCTACAGCCTCTTGGACTTTGAGGTGCACTCCACTCCTCTGGTGTCAGGCAGCCAACCCAGCTACGGCTTCACGTCCCGCTACGCTCTAACAGCCCGAGATCTGGGCAGGCTGGGAGGTCAGGGGTCAAGGATCAGAGTGGAGCTCCACCAGGCGTTAGGAGGGGTGCAATTTGTGACACATGGAAGTGGGCAGCTGTCCCTCATGGGTGCCATGGAAAGGAGAGCGGAGCGCATCATTGGGCGTGTCAATATCACAGGTGAGCAGTGTTGCATAAAGAAAAAGAAACATACTGGATATGATGCTGTTGCATTGTTCTTATTTATGACATAAAGCATTGTGTGTGCTCATCTTCATTCATTTTATTATTTGGCATCAACCCATGTCTAAAAATCTCTCTGTCTCTCCCCAAGGCTCCCAGGGTGAAATTGCCGGTGTTGTGGATTACTGGGTGCGCTTGTTTTATCCTGCAGAGCCCACAGACACTGTGCTAGAGAGAGTAGCTGACCGGAGAACAGCCACACAGAGGACTCCTGTGCAGGTCTCTCTTGGCTGGCAAGATGCTGGTCATGAGGTAAAGAGAGTGACTTATTTATCATATTTTCTCCACTGTGTAATTAACCGTGGCTCAGTCTTCCGACTTATGCGAATCGGTATGTATGATCAGTGTGTAAGACTGACTTGTTAGTTACATGTCACACCTTTTGTCACAGGAGTTGCATGACTATGGTGGGGGGATCCCCAATGAGCTGGTGGTGATGCTGGAACGTTGTGTGGGTCTTAATTCTCGCTGGCCGGGACTTCTTCCTGACGCCTACCTGACATACAGGTTGTATGACCTGCCGCCTCACGTCTCTCAAACAGCCCAGTGCACCGCTGACCCGGTGTTCAATGACACCACCAGCTACCCACTAGCAGTAACAAGTGACGTGTTGCACTACCTGAGGTATGTTCGTCTGGAAACAGGAAAAACAAACAAACACACAAACATTTAATGAGTATCCTAAAGATCTTGTCAATTTTTAACGTCCCGTAAAACTCGTGCTACGTTCCTGTGAAATGTTGACAGCCTTCAACCCTTCTCTTGCCCAGGTCCAGCAGTTTGTGGGTGTATGTGTTTGATGACAGCGATGACCAGATACCACCAGCCTATCTGGCCAAGACCCCCATCCCACTGCGAGCCCTGGCCACAGGCAGGGAGATCAGAGGTGAGGGAAAGAGAAAAGTAAAACAATTAAATGATATCATCTGTATCCCTTACTGGAGGAAGCATTCATTTAGATGGTTACATCACATATACCATGATGTCTGCCCTTTCCCCTCTATACCTGCTTAAATATGGGAACTGATAACATCTGCTTGCAGCAGTCCACAATATGTTCAGAATTTTAGTTAGGAGGACAAACTGATCCCTTTGAAACATTATTGTCTGTATTTTAGCATAAGTATTAAATCTCTGTTCAAATGCCAGAACAGCTGGACTCCAACTACCCAGTCAGCACTCTTCCTCTCTGTCCTGTCAGGTGACTATGTTCTGAGGGATCCAGCTGGTGGACCTCGGGGCATGGTCAGGGTCATGATGAAATGGAAGTACCCGTTCCAGCCATCCGTGGACACCGTGCTGGGTGGACAGGGAAGACAGAACAGAGCGATGGAAAGCACTGAGAGGGAAGAGAGGAGGATAGAGGAGGTTGAAACATCACAAAGGCCCATAGCCAAGCCCAGAGTGAAGGTGATGTTATTTTTTCTAGTGAGTCAGGTTTGGACATTTATAGGAGTGCTCTGGGAAACTCTATTTTTTGTACATTTGTTTGTATACAAGAATGCATGAACCTTCTCTCAAAATAAATTAACATCATGTCATGGGGCTTTTGGGTAAAGAAGTCCAAAAATCAATGTTTATAATATGTGATGTGTTCAAAGACACTTCCTCTTCATATCTGCTCCTCTGTGGCTTTACCACAGATGCAGCTACATGAGGCAAGAGAAACCAAAGCAGTGCAGAAAGAGACTAAAGCTTGGGTAAAGTTTTAAGCACTGACAAAGCTGAAATAATTAATTCAAGCATAAAAACTCTTGTTCACCAGCACATCTTTCTGTCTACAGCCTCAGCCTCCAGCTGTCAAACAGAAAAGCTCACAGAGCATACAACCAGAGCTGGCCACACGCCAGTCCGCAGACAGGAAGAGATCCAGCAAGAGGTCACCTGACTTTAACCAGCGCACGCCCCATGTGACGCTTGAGCCACGACTGACCACGCCCTCTCACTGGCGAACAAGGAAGTAAGTTGCAGATTTTCTTTTCTTTTAAAACGCTGATTGAAATTCGCTGAAATTTCAAATCCAGCTAAACAATCAGAATACTGTGTTTTTTTAGTATGGTTATTATTTCCACCTCTACTAAAAAAGTTTTCAAAAAACATTAAGATAAAATAATTAAAATAGAATTTTAAAAAACATGA
Organism: Chelmon rostratus; assembly: GCF_017976325.1. Taxonomy (NCBI): domain Eukaryota; kingdom Metazoa; phylum Chordata; class Actinopteri; order Chaetodontiformes; family Chaetodontidae; genus Chelmon; species Chelmon rostratus. Next base: position 6,043,632 of record NC_055680.1, on the reverse strand, counting down.
TCTTATTTAAGATCTTCAGAGGGAACGTCTTCCAGACAAACATCCGCCACACAGTCGAGGAGAAGCTCTGCCAGCGATGCCAGGACTCAGGTGGGAGCTCTCACAAACAGGACGAGAATTAGAAGGCGCCAGTTAAGAGGCGGCTGGTGAATGGGCTCATATATGGTTTCTTCTTCTCAGGACCTTCCCTCCGTGGATCAGGTGTCGGTGGAGGAAGAGGAGGAGAGCGAGAGTGGTGAGTATTCACACACACAATAAGGCAAAACACCTGCTTTGAGTTTCTGTAATTTAAATCCTCACTCTTCAGACTTCAAAACCTTTACAAAATATGGACATTTATTAGACAAAACATGCCTGGATCACATGTGAAGCTTTGATTTTCAGCTCAGCCGCTGAATTTAACATTTCTTCTCATGCTATTTCTTTAAATGACTGTCCAGCAGCTGCAGCAGCAGACAGCGAAGCCGCAGAATCAGGTTCTTCAAGTTCCACACAAAGTGACATTATCATCATTCCACCTAAACGGAAAATGAGAAAGGTAACTGAGCGGGTGTGAGAAAACATATGAATGAAAGAGAATGAAGGGAAAATGTAAGCATTCATATCGTGCTCTAACTATCATCTGAACATCTGTGGATATAAATAGACAGAATTTCATTGTGTTTCAGGGAGACAAGCTAAGAGTGGAGATTCTGTCCCTGACATTTGAACCGTCCTCGGACGTGGCGTTGGACAAGTCAGTGCAGCGTGTTTATGTAGAGTATCGGCTGCTGGGCGTCCCGATGGAGACGACAGAAACACCCATGTCCCTCCGCAAACCCAGAGAGGGGGAGGAGATTCACTACAACTTCACACGAGGTGAGAGTGGGTGACCTTCGTGTGTCCAGATCGTTTCTTTCCAAAGATCCTTTATGACCCCCAAATCTTCCTGTGTGTCTCTCTCAGTGATTTACGTGGATGGTTCACAGTCAGCTCCACTCAGACAGTATCTTTACACCATGCTGGAAGGCAGTGACCCCAACCAGGGCAGGTAATGTCATTTCACACATTAAAGTATGAGTCAATACATCAGTTTATGTCACTGCACTGTGTGGATGTGTGTCATGGCTACAGGTTAAAGTTCACGGTCGTCAGTGAGCCAATGGATGATGACGAGGAGTGTGTGGACGTCGGGCACGCTTTTCTGGACCTACAGGAACTGCTCCTCACAGGAAATGATGTCATCGACCAACAAATTGACAGTAAGGGTTGCATTTGTGTGATGTTTTTTGTGTTTTTTTACAAAAGAAAATGTTGTAATTGATATTGACAACCATATTTGATGCCACCAAACTAAAATAAACTCTAAAAAGCACTTAAAAGCAACGCTCTGATTAACTTGATGGTAGCACTTTCATCACTCTGTGTCCAATATTAATAGTAGCCTTGAAGATTTTAAACTTGATTATGATTGAAAAATCATTCACAGATTTTTTTGCAACTTTATGTACATTTCTCATGTAGGAGGATGCTTTTTTTTTTTTAACGATTTTTATGATTTGTCTCTCTGTGTCTCTGTTTCCTTCAGTCATGAGTGTGGATGAAGACAAGGAGGTGATTGGACATCTGAAAGTGTCTCTGGAAGCAGCAAAAGCTCTAACTGGAATATACCAGGAGTTTCACCAGGAAAACGAGACCAAGAGGGAAGGTGAGACAGATGAAGACAAGGAAGAAGAAGAGGAGGAGGAGGAGGAGGAGGAGGAAGAAAAGGACGAAGAGGATGAAGAGAAGAAAAAAGATCCAATACAAATGATAGATTATGATGATGATGACAGTGACTTCTACTGAAAGCAATTAGAATGAGATGAGCTGAGCATTTGTGTCCTTCCCCTTTTCTGAAAACAATGAAATAAAGAATAATTTTTTGAAAGGCATTTGAGGCTGAAGTTTATTTATGGGTTTTATGAGTTTGATGTCTTTCAATTCCTGTTTATTCAATACATCTTTTCTTCTATCTGATTGGCAATATATTATATTATATATTATATTATTATATGACACTATATTTTTTGTAAATATTTTTCCTGGGTGTCATTTATTTTTCCACCAAACTCAGACCAAAGAACAGAGAACAGGATTTGTTCTTAAACCTAAAGGCATTGTTCCTCTTTAAAAGGTACCAGAGTGGTGTTAAAGCAATGATGATTATCAGTTTGTGTTTAATCAAATTATCACAAGCTAATTGATGCATGTAAAACCTGCTACCATGCAGTGTTATTCCATCATAAGAGAATAGCATACCTTTCTCAAGGCATAAAATTCGAGCCTAAATGTAATAACAAAAAGTAACATATAAAAGGCTTGATATTAATTTTGTAATTACATTTTAAAATTGAATTATCAAATCACAGGTTGAAGATGGAATACAAAATATGGAGCAAATTTAATTCAAATGTTATTTTTTACAGTTAGAGCTTTTAAATGCACAATTTCAATGAAAATGTAAATAAATTTGCAATATTTTTTGAAAATGCATGAATTGATTTATTACAACTTTTATTTTGTAGCCTATTAGCCTCGCGAGACTTTGATCCAGGGTGAAGGCTCAGGGTGATTTTTCCCACAGTCATTTAAAGCATCATCAAATTAGAGGCACCTGTTGTTTATCCCACCAACGGCAGAGTCTAGAAAGAAGCTAAAACTTTATGGTGAAACTACAAAATGAAACTGTTGCCATAACTTTTAGCTTGCTCGAGTTGTTCAAGGACTCTGTAAGTGCCGGCAGTTGGTGAAGACATTGCGGGTTTGGTTATATGCTGGAACTTTCCATTAAAGTCGGTCACGGCTAGCTAGATTTTAAAACGACAACAACAACAACAAGCGGATAGCTAGCGTTAGTAGTTGTTCTCAACTTTTCAATAAATCTACAGTTTGCCTCTAAATTCAACAATGGTAAGTATTTGTTATCTTATGTTAATTTCAATCAGTGCTAATTAGCCTATTAGGCTAGTTCATTAGGATGCCAATGCTAATTAAGTATCTTAACGGAAGTGTGAATTTCTTAACATTGCTAACCTGAGGCTTAGAGATTCTGTACTTAACGCCAGTGATTATTCTTCCTGGAAGCACTTCTACAGGGTTAGTACCTGTCTTGAAAGTTTTGAAAATGCATTATTTGAATTGCTACGTTTTCAAGGTTAGGAACTTGCTTGCATTCGGATGTACTCCTTGAAAAATGCTTGATTTTCCACATAATCTGGTGTTCATCTACACAGTCACTAATGTAAACAGAAAATCTTTTCATATTTGAAATGGAACGATCCCGCCATCATTTTTGTTTGTGTCTCCTGGCAAGCATTAAATAATCATGGTCAAAACATACAATCAGATTATATGAACAGCTAATAGATAAACAAAGTGACAATATACATTGATTGTTGTGGGTATAAAGGAACAACCTTTATATTTAGCAGTTGCATTTATAGTAACAATTTCGATGTGATGATAAAGACCTCAAGAGTCTGGACATTTTCAGTTTAGGAACCTTGAAAGTGCTTGAATTTTACTCCTAAAAAGCTGTCAAAACCCTGTTTGTAAAGCCTACCCCAAGTAAAAATAAATAAATGGATGTCTCACGTTCAGCGTTTTACTTCAACAACACAAATGTTTGGCTTTGTAATTAACAGAAGGAGGTAATGAAGTGTGTGAGCCACCAGCAGGCCAGCCAGCTGCTCCACAACAAGTTTGTTGTGGTGCTGGGAGACTCCAGTGAGTGATCACTTGAATTCACCTTCTCTAATCAGCCAATAGGAGTTCAGTCAGTTTGATCATGGGTCGCTCTCTGTGTCTCATCCTCAGTTCAGCGCTCAGTGTATAAGGACCTTGTTTTGCTGTTGCAGAAGGAGAAATATCTCACATCAAAACAACTTAAGAGCAAGGTAAGTGATGTTCAGAGGGCTGACATTAACCAGACTTACATCCTGATAAAATGAAGGTGAAACTGTTTCCGGGTGTTTTTTTGTTTTTTTTTTCTTTTTTTTTTACTGTTGTCATTATTAGCTGTGATCTTGCACAGTTAAATGTAGCAACATTGCTCCACTTGAGCTGGAAACATTTTTTCATCATTAGATTTGCTTTCAGTGGGTCTCAGGACAAGCTATGCTTAAATTTCTTTGTCTCTTTCCACATTGGTAGCTTGTGTCTCCATCGTCGTTTGTTCCTGTTATGCTCACTCTCTCATATCTTTGTCCTTCAGGGTGAGATGAGCTTTGAACAGGACCTCCTGGTGGAAGGGGGCTGTCTTGGCACACTGCACAACGGTACAGAGTACCAGGAGGTTCGACAGTTTCAATCCGCCCACCACCTGGTCCGCTTCTACTTTGTGACGCGCATCTACTCTCAATACATGCGGAGCATCCTACAAGACTTTCGCCAGGGCTTGAAACCAGATGTAGTCATTGTCAACTCCTGCGTTTGGGATATTTCAAGGTGGGTCCTGTAAGACATTATTTTTAAAGACGTGTAGGTGTGGGCAGAAGACGAGAACACACTCAATGCTCACCAAGTCACGCCCTCATTTGCCTGATCTGTTCCCTGGTGGGTCACTAAATCTTTTATAATCAAGCCCCAGTTTGATTGTTTTGTGCATAGTGAATTTGAATTTCTTCATGGATATGTCCATATCCATGTTGGATTTGTAGATACCTTTGCAATTGGACTGATAACTACAAGGACAACCTACATAAGTTCTTTCTTGAGCTGAGTGAGATTCTGCCTGAGGAGACCCTGGTTATATGGAACCTCACCATGCCCTTAGGAGAGAAGATCAAAGGAGGTTTCCTGGTGCCTGAGGTATGTCATCTCAAACCATCTGCATCATAACTAGACATGGACATTTGGTTATGTTGGGTTAAATTACCGCAGAGTCATAAAATATCTCCTCTTACACCTTCTTACTGGGAATTCACATTAGGCTCAAGGCTGGTGTAACTACTACTGTTGCATGCACATATTCAGTCCACATCGACTCTGACCTCTCACAGAATGGCAAAATACAGAAGAATCACTTAAAAACAGGAGTGATGACAGGTCTGGGATCATTATACAGTAGATACAGTTCATATGTTCACATCATACAGACAGCAGGAGATTTGTGTCAGTTGAACAGGTGCGATGTGTATAAGAGTAGTTGAGTTGAATTTTCAGTACATTTTGACTTTGAAGGAGGTAAGGTTTACTTTTCTGCATTTTCTGCCTCTCTTCAGCTTTTTAAAGCTTTGTCCTCTCTCACCCACCCCCTCAGATTGAGCACAAGGCTCCCCAGTTACGTCAGGACGTGATTGAAGCCAACTTCTACAGCGGGACTCTGGCTGACTCTTACGGGATGGATGTGTTGGACCTCCACTTCCAGTTCCGCTTCTCCCTGCACCACCGTACCTCGGACGGGGTCCACTGGAACGCCCTTGCTCACCGCAGGATAACTTCACTGCTTTTACAGCACAGTGCACGGGCCTGGGGTGTCATCATGCCCTGTCCACTGACTGCTGTTGGTAAGGAGGAAGACTACACACACACACACACACATACACAGGGGCAAATATACAATCCAATGTGTTGTTCCTCTTTTTTTTCTGGCATTTATTTGGTTAAACTGAAATGATTTTGTTCTTTTTAGATCATACTGAGGTTATTGATGCGCAGCCATCTTTTAAGAACACTACCAAACCTACAGGTAAGGGTTATGATGTTCAGATTAGGAGTATTTCTGTTGATGGATTAACAAAGGGCATGCAAATATGGGTCAAATAAATCACAATAAGCACATTGAGGCAGAGACCTCATTTACAATCTAGCCGAACAATAGCTTGTACATTAGGACATGTGTTTGGTTTTACTACTGTTATATATTAATACTGACATTTTCGAATGGAATGGAATCAGCTGAAGGTGGGAGTACTGAATCACAGTTGTTTATCTCTGTTCACCTTACTGAAAAAAGTGTAATGGCCAGTGTTACACTGTTATCTGACATCTGAATGTTGGCTTTGACCTCCAGCTTGGTCTATTTTGGGATTTAGACTAGTTTAAAATGAAGTGGTATGTACTATAACAACATTTGACCTTCTGAAATCTGCAGGGCCCTGAACACGTGATGGCAACACTATCTACAGTTTAGAGAATGACTACAGCGTGTAAATCATGTAAACTGAAGCCTGTCTCTGTTATTATGCCTGTTTGCTGCTTTTTCAGGAGTGGGTCGTGTAGCAAGCGCGATTAAATACCACCACACTCCTCCCTTCGACTACTTTTCCAACATGGGTAAGATGTAAAACATATACTCAGTCAGGTTATTTTGTTTGGAAATACTTCTGGGCCAGATGTCTCATGGGATTTTTGTCATTCTGACTCAACAGCCAAAAGTAATAGCACATGAAAATATTCATCCAACTCATTTATAATTCATATATATGTAATTGCAGAAGAATTGTAGAACAACATCAATTGAATGTCAGGTTCTTGTGCAGTATCGGTAATTTGACAGGACAGACAGGAATATAGCAGCTGCACAAACTTCCTGTGCTTTTACTGGGAAAACGTGTTTTATATTCTCCCTGCTGTCTCTCTCGTCCCCCTCTCACAGAGCACCGTCCATCAAGAGGACATGACTATGACTACAGGGGAGAGCCCTGCCTCCCGTTTGGCGTCCACAACAGCCCACAGCCATATCACCATATGGCTTACAGACCTGCCCTCTCACCACCGCTTCACCTGCCAGCCTACAGATGTCAAGACAGACCAGTTAGAAATGGTAAGTGTGGAGATGTTGGTGTGCTGGTATAAATGTGGCAGATATAGTACAGAGATATTACCTCCCTCCCCTAGTATCGGTTTGTAAGACTAAGGTATTTGTGGGTCTTCTGACCTTGTTATTGGAAGCATTTTGAGCTGCCATGTCAGCTCGAGAACCTTTTAACATGACCTGTATGTTCTGCAGGTTTCGACGACAGGCCTCCCTACCACTTTCAGCCATACCACGAGCACCATCATAGCTATGTGATGAGGAGCCGTCACACCAGACACCACTATGCTCCGTACACCCATGACAGACCCCATCATGGCCACTACTAATGAGGGCAGGGTGTTTTACAAGATTCAGACATGTTATCTACTCTAGTTTCTAGCCTCATTAGCAGAACATAGCGTTTCACAGCTGTCAAACACAGAGCTATACCACAGTTTGTAGCCTAGAGGAAGCATTAATCCCCAAAGTATGCAGTTCATGCTCAGATTATACTATACTAATTCTGTTAATGTTCTTTGATTCGTACATATATTGGTAATTTTCTTATATTGTAAATTGGTACTCCATTAAGTTGTTTGCATTTTCAGTTTGTTCTTTGGCTCCAAAAATAATTTGAAATACATTTTTCATTTGGAAAAGTTTTAAATTCTGCACTTAAAATGTGTTAAATGCAGTGTTCTATTAAAGTTGATGTTAATATTTCAGGAGTTAACTGTTTTTGACTTACTTTAAAATTAATCCCTTATTACAGTTCTAAATGAATGATCTTTCTTTTGTCTTGTCATGCCCCAACATCTGGTGTAGAAGGAGCTTTGGCTATAGGAGTTTAGAGACTTTGTTCTTAACCAGTTTGCAAGGCTCTGGTTACTGATGTTCAAATGGAAAATATGTATTTATTTCATAAAAAGGAGTTAGTGATGGATTAAAGTGATTACTTTGGCATGACTATATGCTGCATGCATTTAATCATGCAGTGTGTATACATGTCAGTTCCTAAACAATATCATTTTACCCTGTCATTTGGATGTAGGCTGTCTTATCCATCTTAAAGTTAATAATAATGAGATTAAAACTGATAACCTAAACTGTACATGATTAAAAATTAGGAAAATCCTGCACATGCTGTTCTCCATATCAAAAACATCTTGACTCTTAATACTGTGATCTTGCAGTGGACCTTCATATTAAACTATCAGCTTTGGAGCAACTCATTTCTGTCAACAGATTATAGGTGACATATGGGGGAAACATTTCATAAGTCAATATTGACAAATTACTAGACGTTTCTTGCTCTGAAGTGAATTGCTTTCTTTTATTGGCTGACTACAAATACAAAAGATATAAAGGGGGGGAAAAAAACTATCAATAGGTGCATGTACAGTAGTACAGTTGGTAAAATTGGTGCATACAAACTGTTTCAGAGATGAAAACATGACACCTTCATAGTGTGACATTCAGAAGTCAAATCCACACCAATCGGTTTCACTTCGATATAAAGACATTACTGTGCCTAAGATTTATTAGAGCTATAGTGTTAACTTATGCAAATATGGGATAGGATTTCCTGAGAATATTGAAAAGCAAAAGGGATAAATAGAGGATAATGTTGAAGTGGAAGCTGGAATGAGAATAAACAACAAAAGCTTTTCTTGATTTCAGTCATGGCTGTAGGTTAACGACATGCTGTCTTAGGCCATGAGGAGGTGGTGCACTCGCTGTAGCTGATGCTGTGATAGGACGAGGCGGTGGACTTGTTCCTGTCCAGGAGTGCATGGAATGGCAACACGACCTACAAACACTGTTCCTTCCTGCTTCTCCTCCTTGGCCTAGGAAACAACACAAATATGGGAAAATTACTGACAACTTCTGACCAGAAAAGAGAAAATGCACATCACCTATACTCTGTGTGGTTTTTACCTTAACAAAGGAGGAGACTGGGAAGGTGGCAAAATCAGAGGACACCTTTGCTCCAGGCTGATATGAGACTACATGTTCAGCTACTTCTCCCTAAAACATGAAAGCATCCAAATGTTTAATTTCGTATTGCTGTCATCTTACGGACATGGTAAGGACAATAGACATGGTTGTGAAGGTGTCACCTTGAGTTTGTCCAGAGCATTGCTGAGGTTCTGCAGTCGAGCTGTCTGCTCCAGCAGCTGGGCACTGGCACTAACTGGAACAAAGACAGAAAAATAACCAGTTTACTCAGCTGAGAACAGCAATAAACACAGGAGAGGAAAGCCTAGAAAGAAACACACACCCGCCGTCTTCCCAGTGACGTCCACTACTTTAACCTCTGCACTCAGCTTGAGCAAGGTTGCCAGCAGTTGGTCAGTCCTGCGATAGATGCCTGTGTTTAGTCCATCTGGTGGCATGGAGCTTTCTTTGGACACTTTTGGTAGTTTGGGAGGGCAGAGTGGAGGCAGGGAGGCCAGCTGGGCTCTCATCTTCTCCGCCTGTGAGTCAAATGTAGTCTAGGTTAATATTACCAGGCTTCAGACAGCTGGCATAATCCAACAATATAATAAAACCAACAGCGGTTAACCTTGAGTCTGTTGTTTTCATTCTTGAGGTGTTTGATGCCCAGTCTCTGGGCTTCAACCTGCTGCCTGAGGAGAGGGGAGTCCACTATCTGTACTGGTCCTGCCAGGGATGGAGGCACACCTGGTGGAGACAGACAGGTAGAACAGTGAGACATTCAATCACTGGAACACCCTGTCCCAAAATAGTGGGATTTGTTTTTCCCAAAAATCTGATTCAATAACATATTTACACCAACTACAGGCAATACATATCTCATTAACAGCTGGTTAAAACTGCTTTCAGAAGATTGAATCACAGGCCATCACACCTGCCATCTAAAATAAAACAACAACACTTTGATCTGCATTCCGAAATTGACCATAACCACACAGTAACTCACCTCCAGCAGATCCCTGAACAATGGAGGCAATTCCAGAGGCAGGTGGGCCTCTTGATACCAAGCCTTCGATGGTCATCTTCGATTGGTTATTAATGCGCTGTTTCAGCTCTGCCTTCTCTGCCTCCAGCTGGTCGATATCAGCCTGCAGAGCATCCATCGTCTCCTCAAACTCCCTGTAGATGGGACGAGAGGAAGGTGAGCAAGCAGGAAAACAACAGAAAAAGAGCAAGTGAGAGAAAGAGGAAAAAAGAAAAGGAGGATGTGAAATCTGCCTCCAATGTTAAAGTGAGTTAATTTCTCCTGTTTGCTTCATTAACTTCCTTACTTTTCTTTCTTCTTCAGCAGGGCGAGGTTCTCGTCCAGTTTGGTCTGAATCTTCTCCACCCGTTCATCTGCATCTTTGGTGGAGGTGTCCAGCTTCTTCTCCAGCAGGCTCAGACGGACGTTGGCCTCACTCAGCTCCTCGCCCTGGTGGAGAGAAGTACAGCCACGTTAATTCCACCTGTTCTGGTTCTTTTCCTTTCAAAGTGGCAGACTTATGTAGTGTAGTCTACAGAGAAAGGTTGAGTGGTTTCTGTTTGCGTGTGTCACCTTGATTTTCAGCGACTTCTTGAGCTCCTTGATGACCGTATCCCTGTCTTCCAGTTTAACTCCGAGACCCTCAGCGTCGGTCATCTCGGCCCTGACGGTGGCTGCTCTCATCTCCACTGGAGGAGTCTGAGGGCGTGGGGGACATGATCAAATAGTAAGAATTGTAACGGAAAAAGTTATAAACAACTTTCTGAACTAGGTAATTCATCAATGTGACAGAACTAAGGCATACAGTTACCTTGCCCTGTGGCTTGTCAGCATCGTACTCTCCTTCCTGCATGGCCGTGGCCATCTTGTTCATGGTGGTGATGACAGAGCTGCAGGACTGACGGAGACACTCTGGGCCATTCAGGCCATGAGAGCCATACACCTTGGGAGAAAAGAGTCTAGATTTAGATAATATAATAATACAGCTACAACCTAAATAGAACCACCTTTGTCTACTTTCCCAGAACAACAACTTCCTTACAATACTGTCAGAGGCAAATGGGCCATCGTTTCAGTCAGTATTGGGTAAATGGTGCATGATTATTGACAGTTCAACTACCTGCTCCACAGCCTTGCAGGCGATATCCTCCAGTTTGAGAGCATTGAGCCCCTCCTGTTCTGCCAGCGGTGCAACCATCTGAGCTCCAGCTGCAGCCACCTCCTGCAGCACAGCCACCACGCGGGTCTGCTGGCGCCTGCACTCCGTCAGTGCCTCCGACACCTACCAGATGAGACATGACATGTCAGTCACATATATACTGTAGATCGATCACTTTTGTGTGCACTTTGGTGGGTCAGTGATTGTTACAGTGTGTCAACAGAACGTAGAAAGGATAAACACTGATGGTAGTCTAAGACAAAAATGTGCGAGTTTCTGTATCCCACACCTGTGGTCCAAAATTGAGAGCAGCAGGAACTCCAACTACATCTGTTCCGGGCATGCGACGGCGGATCTTCTTACAGAACTGTCTGATATCAGAGCAGGAAGTGTCCAGGTCCTTTAGAAGGACAGAGAAGCTAGAGCTCTCCTGACCTGCAGCCAAGAACGCCCGCAGACGAGTCACCTCCACCCCCATGCAGTCCAGGGCACCCTGGGTAAACTGGAGGTGAGAGGGTTGGATTAGTGAAGTTAGGAAACTCTATTACTATTCTCATTTAGGTTTTACTTTGTTGCATTATATTTATTTCTTCTTATAGGAAAAAGTGTGTTAAAATTAAAAGAGTCATGGTCTTTTTAACAATCACATTGTCTGGATTACTCCTGGATTTTTACCTTGATAACCTCATGAATGCTCTGCTGTGAGAGTGAAACTGTTAAAAGCTTGCGAGCGAAAGGAAGAAGAGGCTAGAAGTACCTTAATGTGGTCAGCCAGCTGCACTGTGCAGTCTTCAGTGTGATCTGCCAGATGGACGCTATACAGTTGCTGGAGAACAAAACAACAGTGAGAAACTTTATGATTAAGGTAATATTGAATTAAAATTTCATGTTGGCTGTCTTTTAAACTCTTTCATTATTTGAGGCTGTACATACATGAACATAATTGGTTAGTATATATTTAATAGTAGTTCAACAGGTCTTTTCCTTTATTCCACTGTGAATGCATAAGTTTGACTTAGTTTGACGTGTTTAAATTAACTAGCCTGTGTGTTTAAATACAACTTTTTTTTTTTTACCTGATAGTACTTGATGGCCTTAGTCAGAGGTTCCACCTGAACAGTCTCATCGAGCTGATCTTTATGAAGCAGGTCGATGAAATAATCCAGAGAGCGCTCATGGAAGCTCATTTCAGAGTAGAGCGTACCCATGCGCTTAAAAATCTCCACACTGCAGGTATTCAGAGCCCTAGAAGCAGAGCAGAAAGGAGGAAAAAGAATAGACCAATTTTGTTTTATCTGTATTTATTGTTGAATTAGGTTTAAAATCATTTTTGGAGAGAAATATCTTTTTTTATCTGCAATAATTCTTCTTGTATTGCCAGCAGCCAAGACACAATTCTTATCTAATAATGACACCATATTTGATTTCTGATACATTGTGGTGAAGCTGCGGTTCTTACTGTTCATATTTGTGCAGTGTGGCCTGCAGCAGGCTGAGGGAGTACACCAGTCCTGAGGCAAAGCTGCGCTGCTCTCCTGGAGGCCCTCTGAGTCCCATCCCCTTGGTCAAGTCCCCATTCAGGTCAAACTTCTCCTGGGCCTGTTTACTGATCAGCTCAGCCTACCAGGTAAAGCACATACACACACATCCACAAGCTTCAATTATAGAAACGGCAAAAAGGAGTTGAAAGGAAGTTAATAGTGATCGTGATTCCACAAAAAGGCTTGTACTCCACCTACAAACATACACACAGCGTCATACCTTGCAAATGAGCCTGGGGATGAGCAGAAGGACCAGGATACAGTCGTGATCGCCACCGTGACGGAGGAAGGAGTCCGGCATGAAGGAGGTGAGGAGGGATACCTGTCTGTTTGACTGAGCCACCTCCATTTTCCTCAGCTCCATCTCAATGGCCTGTGAACACAGATTATCACCAAAAAGCCCCAAGTGTGTAAACTATCAGTTAACATTCCTGGCACGATAACACATGAAAAGTTTCCTACCTTGGCATAAGCCTTGGTCTCTGCAAACTTAATCTTGAAATCAAATAGCTCGGCAGGAGGTTGCTGAACTTGTTCCGCATTTGCGTTCTGCTGGCTGATCAGCTCCCTGTTGGCGTCCTGATGCACAGGAAAAAGAGCACATATGGTGTCACAAAACGATTATCTCCTTCAGCATGTCTGTTTCCAGACTCTCCACCCACCTGTAGCCTGGCAGTGAGTTCTCTGTATTTGCTGATGGTCTGCTGGTAATCAGCTACAGTCTCCTGGGCAGCCTCCACCCTTTTGTCAGCCTCTCTGACCTTTGCTCCACTCAGGTCCAACTGCTCTCTCAGCTCCATTTCGGTCTCCCGCGCATTCTCCTGGAGCTCATCGTTCATCTCGTTGATGGCCTCCTGTTGTTGCAGGAAAACATTAACCGCACATTGAGAATGAAATTGTGATTATTTGCATAATAAGAGTGCAGATTGTATGGGTTAGAAAATAGAAGCATCAGTAGTGTTAAAAATGAAGACAGGAATCATAAATGTAGCTGTACAGACCAAATCAGTGACTGTTTCTCTCAGCTCTCTGACTTTCTCCTCCAGGTCGAGGTTCCTCTCCGTCAGGGTCTCCACCATCTCCTCTGAACCCAGAGCAGCATCCACCTGTAAGTCCACACACACACAGCAAGCATATATGCACTGTTAATTTCTGACTTGTTTCATTTAAATGTCCATACTGAGAATCTGCTCTGTTAATAACAGTATTTGACTTGGCTTCTTTAATATTCACTGCACTGTAACCTCCAGAAAGCAGCATCAGAGACGCATAAACAAAACATGTCCTCTCCGTAATCATATTCATCCTCTTTTCTTGTTTCTCGCTCACTTTACCTGCTCCTTCAGTTCATCGATAGTGGCCTCGGCCTGCTTGACCTCGTCCTGCAGTTTTTCCTTCTGAGTCCTCAGAGTCTCCAGCTCTGAGTTCTTCTTCTCCATCTGCTTCTGCAGCTTCACATGTTCCTGCTTCTCTGAAGAAGAGAGGTCGCGCATCCTGAGGAGGAAAGGGACAATTAAATCAAGGTTTTCTCTTTATTGGCTACAGAACAAAATGTTGACACCTAAAACCGCCCAAACCCCGGTATAGGCCTCTTCTTCATGGACCCTATTTTGTTTTTATTTTCTATTTATACTTTAATCAAAACTAGCTTTTCAGACATTTGACTGACCGAACCAATGCCTCCTTTAGCCTGCCATTCTGCTCCTCCAACTGTTTGACATGGTAACTTGAGGCGGCTCCATCTGAGCCTGCAGGAGAAAAAGAAAAAGGAAACAAAGTGAAGGAAAGCAGTGCATAAATAAAGGAGAGAGATGACCAGAAGAAAGAAAGAGGGACAGAGATATAGGAGTACAGACCTTTCTCTGAAATCTCATGTCTGAGGATCTCCAGGTCCATGGAGAGCTCCTCCACTTTCTCTTTCAGTGTATCCACCTCCACTTGCAGTGACTCTGCCCGCTCTTCAGCCATTTCTTTGTCCAGTGTGGCCATCTCTATAGCGTCTGCTGTGTCGGACATCTCTTCCATGTAGCGGTCCTTGGCTTCATGTGCCTCACGGGCTTCCTGGGAGGAGGACATATAAAATGAAAGTCTAAGAAGTCATGTATGCTGACAGTAGAGCTGCTTCTTTCATGCTTACAGGCTTGGAAAATATCAGTCATGTCTTACTGTAAATATCCTGATATTGCTGTAATTCAGACTTATGACAGAGTAATTTGTAATGTCTTTTTCTGTGTACCTTCTTGGCCTCTTTGAGTTGTTTCTGCAGCTCAGCCTGCTGCTCCTGCATTTTGGTCTTCCACTCCTGAAGCTGCTCCAGCTGAATCTTGTGCTTCTCCAGCTCCTTCAGCTTGGCCTTGTCCTCCGTCCGCTTCATCTTCAGCGTTTCCAGCTTCTCGTCCAGGTCCTTGACCTGAGCTCGCAGGGATTCCTCCTCCTGAGAGGGATGGATTGGTGGGTGGAAGGGAGAAGTGAGGGGACAGTTTAAATGTGCTGGAGTAACTGGAGTTTATTCATGTCCCAAGATTTTATTTTAAGGCAGTAAAGAACAAAAACACAAAAAGTCTGACCATCAAAAACCCAGAACAAGATGAGGTTTTAAAATTTTGCCAAATAATTATCTCAAATAATTGACTTTAACCACTGAATTCACCACCTCAACAAGAAGCTCTGCCAGAGACATAATTGAGCAATGAAGACAGATTAATCCACCCCCTCCAAACACAATGAGTGCTGAGTGTTTAATTCAGTGTCTCAGAAAGTTAGACCATGCACCGTTAACCATTTCATAAATATATTATTAAATTATTAAATTAATTAATTCACTGTGTGGACATTACAAAACCATATTTGAGTACTGAAAGGGTGCACTGAGGGTCATTTTGCCCTTTATGAGTTTGTTAGTGAACTCATGCCAGGTATCATCAGCATGCATGTAGCCATTAGGAAACTCTACCTGCTTGGAAATGGCAGGTTCCACCTGGTTTAATAATGACAACATGGATGAAATGGGACAAGCTCGTTAAAATGACGAACATGATGGAAACATGATGTTGATCTTTTCTGGTGGTGATATTGCAATGAATACCACATGACAATATGAAATATGGGACTAAAAACTTATTGATTTTAGGTTTTCAGGAATATCAGTGACCCACCTTGCTTGGAGTAGCCTGGACCGGAGCTGCCATTGCTGCAGGCGATCCACTGGGCTGAGGCACGACAGGAGCCCCCAGAGCACCCTGGTGGGGGGGCAGGCCCGCCTCACTGACATCACCAGACAGAGAGGACGAGAGGCTCTCACGAGAAGCCTGATGACCAACGGGGGAATGTGTTAGGGGGAGTTGAGAGGAAGAAGATAATGAGTGAAATCGAGGAAGAAAGAAAAGAAGACGTGATGCTAAGTATTTGAATGTCAGTAAACAATCCAATAATCAAAACACGCTTCTCCCAAAGTGAACCCAGAACAGTGAACATGCTGGGTGATGTACTGTGCCACCAGATTCATCTTGTGATGGCTTAAATACAAAGTAGTTTCCAGGACCAAACATTTCATGGCCAATGTCCCTCACAAGATCCCATACACACCACTTTGAGGTCATTTAAGTGGTGGAGTCCTGCACCTGTGCACTGAAGGACAACAAATCACCAGTTTTCAGTGACAAACCCAATCACAGCTCCCTGTGAAGTACCAGGTGAGGTACCCTGGTATGACAGAGCGTACCATGAGCGACAGGCTGGTGCGGCCAGAGGGTCGTATCAAGAGGGAAGGGAGGGAGGTGGCAGGCGTGAGTCGACTTGGAGTGTTCCACTGCCACAGTGCGATCATAGAGACTGTGTTAGGACTCACAAGTTATTTGTAAAACTCGGCTGCAAAGTTAGCCTGAGGTTACAGAATGAAACCTTGGTGGGACTGTGTTCTTATTATTATACCACCATCCTGTGTTAATTATGCCCATATTGCATGATGTTTGTTCAAGTGCAGAGAAGTACAGCCAGCTATTGAAAATAAACTTAAAAAAGAAAAACATTGTGCATAACAAGACATAACTGCTGTCTTTAAACAAACCTTAAAATGATTCAGTGTAATAATCACAGTTTTTAACATTCTGATGATAGTTTTAATGTAACTTTCCATTGAATACCAGGATCATGGAGAGCACTACATAAATTCAATAACTGTAAATTAAACAAATTACAACTCACTCCAGCCAACTAACACCACTTATATTCTGTTAAATAAATGAGGTATTATTTATGGCTGAAATGGGCTGCCTGCAACCTACATACCCCTCAAAATAGTCCAACTGTGCACCCATGTTGAGTCTGCTACTATACTGAAAGCTTTCAAATGTAACTGATCAAAAACTGCCATGTCCAAAATTATTAAAACTATGCAAAAGGACTGTCATCACAGGAAAGAATGTGGAGAAATGCTTTCTCAAGACTTTATACATATGTAACATAATTCTAAATCTCAATATTACACTATTATATTATCAATATATCAAGCTAATGCAATCCTGGCTGTATTCTCTACTGTAGTTTGAGCACAAGCATGTACTTCTTATCATACTACACAAAAATGAATGTCCTTTGAAAGCATTTCAGACTCTTGAAGCAGTGCCCTTGAGTTAACTTGCCTAGCACCCTCAACAAGATGAAGCATTAAAATAGCAAGACTTTTCAGAATTAACTGCTGTTTTAAATCTGTTTTGATGCCGTGTGACCTCCCCTGTCTGCTGTAGACAAGCTCACCTTGGCAGAGCGGCGGGTAGAGGACTGGAGGAGAGGAGGTGAGTTGCAGAGAGAGGGATGAACACACACACACGGATACACACACATGTCCAGTAGTGAACCAAGATAGGAGATTAGCAGCACATCAGAAGCATAGCCACTGTTAGTTCATATCCACTGATCATAGCTTTTGACAGCTGCATGCACCATTTTTGAGAATAGTTATTCCAAATGACTCAAGCCATGGGAATGGAGTAAAATGTGAATTCATGCAACAGTGTTAAAACAGGCAAAATGTCACTGAATTGTGAGGCGAAGAGGAATGACCAAGGCACCATCACGATGACCTTAGAACTGTCCTAGTGTTGGCCTCTAAATGTGAACACTGATGCCTTCACCAGAATAAAAAGTACATGAAAGAAATTGAGCGAACAAACAACAACAGCAACTGTTGTACAACATTGGGAATGCAGCCATGGAAAACCAGGAGAAAATATGGTGAAAATGACATCAATGATAAGTGATGTCTTCATGTCCAGTGCAAACATCAACACAAGAAAAATAAAAGGTGAGGAGCCACGTTAGTGTGATTAACAACAACCAAGGCAAAAGCAAATGTGCTGAATTTAAACATTTCTACCTTCTTAATGCTCACAGGCGTCTGCAAAAAGTATTCAGAAAAACAAAAATGAGGCAAAACAGAAACCCATTCACATTGTGCAGAAAAAAAGGGAAGAAAATTGGAGGACATTTTTGAAAAAAGCACCTCTGTTCAGGAAAACACAGCAAAGACAAGTCAGAGAGGACTGATAGTCATCTCACCATCTCTGAAATGAGTTTAGTTGCTTTACTGGTCTGATTAAACTTCAACACATTTAAACCAGCATAACCGTTCTGGAAATGGTAGGTATTAACTTTTAGTGTTGGTAGTTCACTTAAACGGAGTGAAAACCATATTTTTTTTATATCCACAGTACATACACAAAGATCCACAGGAATCCAACCATCTTCAAAGCCAAGTCAGTAAACAGACGCTTACTACACTGAAAAAGGGACAAAACAAAGCAGTGAGGTGCAAGTAATGGTTGCCTACCTGCTTGGTTGTTTTGGGAGTCTCGGGAATGTCTGGAGGAAACAAATGAAAAATTATTATCTGCTATTATTTTGAGTAAGTTTGAGATACTTTGTTTTAAAAGTACGGATTTCAAACACAGCTGTGATTCACACTCACCTTTTTGTCTGAGTGTCTTTGCAGGGCCTGATTCAGGAATATCTGGTGAGGTGGCACTGTAGCCCTCATCCACCACCTGGATCTGTACAGAGTGAAGGGGTGTAATCAGAACATTGTGGGCATGAAAAACAGGGATGGGTCTATTGACAACATGCACCTCAGCTCAGCCCTTAAAGTCACTGAATTAATTAGTGATTTAAGTCATAGGAGGCTGTACACCATCATCCAACCCTCATGTGCACAATGTACATTCATTGTTACTTCATAGCACATTTTTATCACTAACCTGGGACTGTCTGACAAATATCCCGTGATTTTCCTCACAGGTGAAGTAGCGTTTCCCCTGCACGGTACCATCGTTCTTGCCTTTGGGCTCATTTAGTATGACACCCACCCACTTCCCAGAGGCAAAGAGGGTGGCGCCGATATAGGCAACAGTGCCACGCTGACCCTTCCCTATCACCTCCACTACGGAGCCAATCTAGGAGGAGAACAGACAAGAAGATGAGAGACTGTGAGTTATTACACACTAGTTGATAGTAATTTTTTTTTTTATTATTCATTTCTTCCTTTCTTGTGTCTGTATTGGAGAAGTGGCCTACCTTTGGAGGTTTACCACTCTCCACTGTTCCTGCGCTGCTCATTTTGCTGATCAGTGGGCTGGTCAGCTGGAGGATTTGTGAAAAACAAATGGGGAGAAATGGTAAGAAAGATGAGGAATGTGGAAAAAAGAAAGTAAAGGAAGGTTGATTACCAATGGGAATGAGGGGTAAGGTGGGTGAGGGCATTACACACCAGAGAATTTATTGTTTATATTTCAGAATTCCTCAATCATGGTATCTTTTTAAATCTTAATCTTGGTCAAACAGACATAGCTTTGTAGGAGTATGACAAAGAATTTAATATTGTCCACCAGGCCTGCAAACGACCCAAACAAACAGTCTGAGGAATTAAAAATATTCAATGACAAGAGAGTCTTAAGGCCACAAAGCACAGAAACACACTCATGCACCCAGTCATATGTCCTAGACCACAACAGACTCCCTGATAAACAAGCCATATCCCTGCCTTGCTCACACAAAGATGCTCATTCAAAACAAACTAGGACTGTGTCTAAACCTTTTATGGAGCTGTAGGGACATGTGAATTCATGCTGCTTCAGTTTTGAACCACAGGGCACAAAGCTGGATAGAAAAAGTTTATCTACGCCTTGTGACAGAAGCTGTAACACAGGATTTAGTCATTTTCAGGGAGGCAGAGAAAGGGTTTTGCAGACTAAATACAAGTAGAAAGTTATTGGGAAGAAGAAACTTCATCTTCTCTTCAGGATATCTAGAGTTACCAAGTTATATTCTTACTTGTTTTATCTAATCTGAGGACCCAATTTGCAACAAGGTGAATCCTCCACTGCATGGTGAGTGCAACAAACGTTAACTTTTTACAGGTTTAGCCATGATAATGTAGTGACTTCTACTGACTAAGTGCAGGAATCAAAACACTGATGTACTAAATTAGATATTATTCAATACTGAGCGTGATGTTACTCACCCGGGGGGTATAAGAATGTCTCCTATTCAAAGCCATAATAGCAGGTTAAGATGGTTTCACCTCCAGTGCAAAGATATGGCTAAAGTGCTGATTTTTCTCTACTTTCACATCCCTTCCGCTTTCCCAGAGAGAGGAGAGGACAATACAACACTGTGATTTCGAGGTGGGATCCTATGTGGTGCATCACCAAACGTCACTGCTGATTTGAATTGAAAGAGGGAGGGGGAAAATCTAGCTCTTGTGTCTTTCCACAGGGAAAAACACAAGGATGTTAGCTTGATACTTTACACTGTACCTGTTAAATAGTGATGTGATAATCAGTTTATTAGCTTACATTTATTATGGCTATATTTATTTAACACTCACTTGACAAGTAGCTACGTATACAGAACTTGCTGTGTGTGTTTTTCTCGTTTTT
This sequence comes from Chelmon rostratus, assembly GCF_017976325.1. Lineage (NCBI taxonomy): Eukaryota > Metazoa > Chordata > Actinopteri > Chaetodontiformes > Chaetodontidae > Chelmon > Chelmon rostratus. The sequence continues at coordinate 6,023,279 of NC_055680.1, read as the reverse complement.
CATAGATTATATCCTCGTAGTTACAATACAATTCATACAATCCTCATACAATGCAATACAATACAATATTTATTTAACTAACAAATGGTGACAAAGGGCTCCTTTACTCATTAAACAGATGCCAGCTGACAAACGGTGTCAAGCGATTGCTAATGTTTATTCGCTAGATACATTGACGTAAGCATTATTTAGAGGGGCGGTGTTAACTTATTACATTTGTTTTTATTCTGTCACAAATAATACATACGCTAAGTATACCACACTTGTAAAAAAAATACACAATGCACAGGATCCAACCGCTTTACGAGAGAAGAAGTTGAACAAAGTGCGATAGGGAGAAATGTCATGAAACACAATCAAGCTAACAGTTTTTCTGCTTTACCGTTACCGCATTGTTAGCTTGAGCAACGGTTAAGTTGATACTGACAGTCATGCACCAAATGTCTTTAAAATAACTTATGCTTTACTTTGCCCCCAAGGTTTAGTTAGACATCAGTCAATTGAGTTAACAGCTAGTTAGCCAACTAGCAAGATTAGCTGTATAGCTAACGTTAAAACAGGCTACAGCGGCTTAGCATGCGAGCATGCAAGTTAGTCAGAATAGTGCTGTTAAGAAGCTTAAATAGAATAACTGTATTCTGTCTTTTATCTTACCTCCCGAGATTCCTGTCTTTAAATGTAGCTCCTTGAGGTGTTCATGCAAATCTCTGTTGTTGTTTTTTGGCTACCTAGCCCTGAAATTCGGTAGTCTTTTCCGTTTTTTGACAGGTCACTTCCGGATAAGATAAGATGAGAAGTAGACATTAGCGCCGCTGGTGGCTGCACCTGTTCTTTACTTAAAAGGCGATATTTTATATCCGCTATGACTTACTGCAGTTTTGTTTTTAAATTATACGTGTAAAATAACTGTACAGGGATGATTGGAGAATTTGGTAAAAACAGTAACATAATCGATAATCTTACTATTGACAGATATTGATAAATAATCAGTCTTACCGAGGGGTTTTAAACCAGCATTTAAGTTAGAAAAGGGAAAAGTAAATTAAACTTACAGAGTGAAGTGGAATACATTTATGACAGAGAATGCAAAACTTAAAGAATTATTGAGAATGGAAAGTAAATTAACAAATCCATTCAGTCCAGTCAATTCAAAATGCATTTACATTTTTTTCAAAAAAAGACGATTAATTAACAAATGGAAAATAGAAAAAATAAAACATTTTTAGAAAGAATGATATACACTATAATGAAAATACATTACAGGAATCTACAGATTCCTCTATAATGTGAATAACTTTCAAATGCCTTTTTGATAGACTTATTTTTGTCCTTTCTGGGTGTGTTGCCTAAAAACTGCAATGAGTAAACGTACAGGTCCAGCACTCATTACTACAAAAAAAATAACGTTAACGATCTTTCGTTGTGGTTGGACAGGAGGTGTCCCCTGGATGCATATATTGACGTGTAATTAGCCAGAGGCCCATGCACAGCCGACCAATCAGGTGGCGGAGGAGAGGCTGTGCCTGGACCGGCTGGCAGACACTCCGGGGACAGAGCTCCGGCCGCAGCTCAACCCTGTGGCGGTGACAGCACTGACAGCGACTGGACCAGCTCCTGACTTCACCATCCCTGTCTCTTTAAAGCAAGGTAGAATGTTTTTTGTAGCTTTTACTCTAACTTACTTGGACTTTTGTAACACTCATTCCTGGCAAAGTTTTGCCGGGTGTTTATTTTGCGTCTCTCTATACTCCCGGTTGGATGGCGCGACAGCTTTCAAGCTAGCTAGGACGCAAAGCTTGACTTCCGGTTGGGACTTTCAAAATTATAACTGGCGTGACAACTATTCCTACTACAAAATATTCTTTGGCCCTCTGTAGTTTTACTATGGAGGCAACATTTATGTGTTTCCGGTATTTTGATAGCGTTTCCTAGCTAGCTTGACGAGCCGCTGTTCCGGAGGTGGCCGCAGGATTTAACTCGATATTACGCGCGGTATCGTTGCCGAAGCGGTCTGTACACCGGGTCTGATGCATTCTGCCGGGATCATTCCATCTGTCAGGCACTTCGAAGGACAGTTTTGTTCAGAAAACAATAAACCACGAGCAAACTTCACATAGTTTGGTCCCGATGGAGGGTGTGGAGTTGAAGTGTGACGCGTTACGTCATTCACAGTTTCCCTGTCCCGTCTGTTGTCTGCGCTGCAGAAAGTGGCCATATCAACAAGTGGCCTAAACTCAGCTAGTGCTGCAACATTTCCATTATGACAAGTCAGGTAAATCTTACAAGATCCTCTCCCTTGTTTCCAGTGCAACTTTTTTCTCCAATCCAGGCTCAGTACGGGATAGCCTACATATATATTCCTAAAATATTCAATTGAAGGCATGGAGATAAGTCCCGGGAGGGGATGCAATCTCATTACAAACGTGGATGTCTTCCCGAAAACAATGTTAATACTTAATGCAAAATGTATGCGATGAATTCCTGTTCAACGGGCAGAGCACAAACACCAAAGACTACCCGTGAAATTTAAACAATGTTGTCATTTTAGAGGGCTGTTTGGCCACTTGTCATGAAAAGGGACAGCGTTGCTCTGGACAGACCTCTGCGCTAAGTGTCTGGTTGAGGGTGTGTCTCCACGTCCGCAAAGGTCTCGAGATTCTTCAGTTTTACCGAGTACTTGTTGACATCGTGAGATGTATTTTGTCGTTATTACACTTTTCACGAAGATCATAATGGATCAAGTTTGTACTTTGGTAGTTTTTCCTAAATTCCTCTGCAGGGTGGTTTGGTTTGGCTGCTGGCAAACTGAAAGTGTTTCCCTGCAGGAAGTTGGAATGTGCCGGGGTGTACAACGGAGGGGAAATCAATCACATCTTAAACCTAAAGCCCTTCACCATAATGTCTCTTGTGGGCTACGGTAATACTTTGTGGCTTTGAAAAACAACAGAGAATTTCCGAGTGAGTGAAATCACCAATAAATATCTGCATATTTGACAGAACAGTGGAAATGGTCATTGAAAATATGCTTTCCTCGCCCTTGTCTGTGGAAAAATAGATGTGGTAGATGAATATTTGTTTTCATCATAGACAATGACTATCATAAATCAAAAACCTTTATGTGTATGGCTATCCATTGTATACATACATAGTATAGTAGTAAAAATTCTAAACCGACATTTCTAGCTGCCATTGCAGTCTGTAACTGGGTTTTAGCCTGATTGAAATACACAGTTTGCTTTCAAAATCAGTTAATAAAAACCTGCCCAACCAGTCAGTCACCGGCACATGGGATGAACTCAGTCTATGTGTCGACTATTGCAAATTTGAATGGGTGTGCATCATCATCAGCAGCAGTCATTCTCGGACTTGCCCCCTGCCTTGAACGGCTCGGGGAAAACAAAACTGATGAAAAGCTAATATCAAAATGGATGGGTCATCAAGCGCTGTGAAGTGGTTCTCCTGAATTCTTAGCATGTTTTGTCTGTCTGTACTTGTTCCTTCTTTTGTTTGTGTGGCTTATGAGCCAGTCAATATTCTTTAAGATCTCTACATCTGTCATCATATTAATAGACTGCTTTGATTCGTTCATTGTTCCGCTCTTCAGGTTTAATTTTTTTTACTTTTTTAGTTATTTTTTGTAACTAGATTTACCGGTTTTCATTTCATTTTGGTGTAAGTTTTGCTTATTTGCCAGGCAATTTATGGAATTACATTTTTTCATTTTTCCCCACAGATGGCTGACGTGGAGCTGGTGAAGAAGATGCTGCGGGCCGTCCTCCAGGCCAACAAAGGTGGACTGTCATTGTCCCGCCTGCAGTCGGAGTACAAGGAGCTTACCGGGGAGCAGATACCACACAAACAGATGGGACACAACCACCTGGACGCACTACTAGCCAGCATGCCCTCTTTAGTCCGCATGGAGCGCAACCGCTCTGGAGAGGTGTGTGTGTGTTTGTGTGTGTGTCTGGCTGGTGCAGGATGCTTGGTTTGGAGGATAGATGTGCACACATATTCAGCCAAGATTAAATAACACAATTAATTCCTTCTCTGTTTTCTCTCTTGTCTCTGCCTGTATGTTTGTGTCTAAGCAACTAATGGAGCAACAATTTTTGAAATTTGTTCAATATTGAGTAGGAGTGCTGCAGCTGCCAGCTTTGAAACAGGCTGCAGTGTAATCCCTCCAGGCATTTGCGCACCATCAATGAACGTCTACCAAAAGTGCCTGTTTTTGCTACTGACAAGCTCAGATTGTTATTCTAAGTCTGACAACATTATGGAAAGGATCCCTACAGAGATAGATAGACAGAGTAACATCCATTTTGTTTAACCAGAAACAACTGCTATATTGCTCCCACCAAAGCCACCAGACTCCATTCACAGAAACGGCAATTTAATCATTGGAAAACACACTTCATCCAAACTCAACAGACACAAAATGACACTCACCAAAACCATCTTGGTTCAACTTTCCACTGTGCCAACAATCATCAAACCTGGTTTGGTTGAAATAAACACTTAATTCATGGAGTTTGATGTGAAAATATCCGGGGAAGAGTGACAGGGAAGGTGGACATCAGAGAAGCAGTGAGGAATGCAGAGCCAGAATATTTTCACATCCCCCTCTGGAATTAATTTCACTGGACATTATGACCGGAGAGATTTAAATATGTCAGACCTCAACAGATTTCTCAGTAAAAAAACAGTATTTAGCAGACAACGGAAACCCTGTTATGTCTCTTAAATGAATAATATTTGTTTTGGAGCGCCCAATACCAGAATGTATCCAAAGTACTGTAGACATAGTTTAGATAAGATGCACATCTGGGGGTTAATAGGAGGTAATAACTCAATCTTTTATTGATATGAGTATTTTTCTGTGTACTCGTATCTCATCAGATGGTGTGTTACGCCTCAGGGGCCAATGAGACAGCCCATATAGCCAAGGTGGTGGCTCGTCAGCGCAGCTCCAAGAAGACAGGCCGACCCCACCTGGTCAACACCCAAATGAGGGTCAAACCGGCTGCCCAGCTCGTCCTCAATGGTAAGATTGTGGACCACCAGTTTGGGGGTGTTTGCAAGCATTAATATGCTACACAGCCATTTTCTTTAGCTTATATTAAAAATTATCATCAATTATATACGTGTGTATATATGTTTTTTTTATTGAACTTGATACTAGTATTGTTTGGGTTGCAAAGCCTGACAGGTCACTCAACTATTTTGGTGGCAAAGAGGCTAAACAACTTAAAACTAAATCAGTTTATGGAGGGTTTGAAAATGTTGTTGGTTTCGTTTGAGATTTCACTGTTTCTGTGTGAAAGACTGCAAGCTAAAATATTCAGTAATTTAGGGAGAAACAGAACTGGGGAGGCAATGGTTTTGGATCTTGTGGGTTTTCCATTACAGTATTCAACAGGAAACTATAATCCAGTTTCACAAGATCCACATACCACTTGTAATCTTATAGACTTTCCCTTTTATCAGGCTCTCTGGGAGAACACACAATTACATCTATTGAATTACACAGCTGTTTCTGGCTTACATTAACCGAGGTACAAGGTGCCTTTAAATCAGTTCGGTATTAGATTAAATGTTATTTCAGTTGCAGCAAAAATGAACATCTACTATATATATTGTTTCTCAAAACTAATTTGAAATCTTTAACAAGGCCTTATTAAACTCTTTATTAAAGAAATGCAAATGAATATGGACTGGAATCATGAATAGTGTGGCAGCTCTGTTGCTCAGTGGTTCACACTTGTAGCACTGCCAGAAAAACTGATGTCGGGTGTCCTGTGTGTGTTGGGCCGTGGTATTTATTCAAACCCTGGAATACAACATTTCCTGTTTATAAAGGACTTGAATGTCATTCAGATGAATGAACGACTACTTGGCAGCACTATTGAAAACATGTTTGACAACATAGCAAGGAGAGCTCAGCACACATGCTTGCCTTTGGAGGAATATCAGCACTGATATACAGTACATCTGGTGTGACAGAAAATGCCTCACATCTCATGAGTTACTGTGAGTATAGAAAAAATATCCAGAAATGCAGACAACATGAGAGGTCAGAAGACCTTGCTTAAGTGTCTGTTGACTAAATGTTACTCATAGTCAGGGCCAGGATTTTTGAAATACTAAGGCTGTGAGTCCAGTGCCTTGCTCAATTAGAAAAAAGAGGAAGAGAATGTTTTTTAAAAATTCCTTTCTGTTCCAAAATTTCCATAAACTTTATTTTCCAACATGCTGAATGCTGTTTCAAAGCCTCCCCGTCCCTCACAGGACTAAAATGATATAGTTATATATACTTATAGGGAATATATTTACTGTATATGCTTTATTTTATATTTTTAAACATTATAGTTTCTTATGCTAAATAAAATGCTTTTAACTCACCTGAAGACACCAAGACATGACACCAGTGATCTCAGTGGTAGCTACAGTATGGCCCTGCTGAAAAGATGGAACAAATAACAATACTGGCAGCATATCTTTGCTGTATATAATCCCTCCTGTTTGCATAATGGTGATGACAAAGCAGTTCTGTTTTCTGCCCCTTGTGTCTTAGTTCTCTTGAGTAAATAATGTCTGTATTTCTCTTATGCTGTATTTTTTTTTTTATCATACACTACCTCATTTTCACAAAACAAAAGTAAACTGTAGCCTGGAAATCACAGGAACCACTCAATTTCCTGAATATTTCCAAACCTTATCCAGACACCTCTCGGGGTCTGGTGGTACAGTGCAGCAGCACTGCAGAAAAAGAGAACTAGAAAGTGTCCAGTGCCTGTATCAGGACTGTGACAATGCAACATTAGCAAATGCTTTCTGCGCTGCTGCCCTGCAGTTTGTGGATGAACGACTGGCCTGTTTAAAGTGTTGCTCTGTGGAGACCTGCAGTTCCTTTGGCACTAAGAATATCACACGCACATGCACTCAAGCAGACAGGTGTAGGTCATACATGCACAAAGATGTCACCTTTTTCCGATTTTATTTGCTCTGTAAAAACACAAACTACCATAAATGCACGTTCCTCTACACGTGCACGCACAAGTACAGAAACATGTATGTCTTTTTCCTTCATAGCCTACCCTCGCTAGACTGCGATGCTGCAGAATATTCTGAGAGAGTCAGTGGAGCAAGTGGGAGGTGGTAGTGCTGGGAGGAGAGGGTCGGAGGAAGAGAGAAGCAGAGGCATGGTGAAATGGGAAGGAGGGAGGGGGTGAACAGATGACAGGGAAGGAGGGAGCCTGAAAGAGAGAGAGAGAGAGAGACGGTGGGTGGGGTGTTGAGATTTGAGGCTAATGCAGCCTATAGCAGTTGAGACTCAGCTGCAAGCAAAGAGCAGCTGATTCACAAATCAACCTCTCCATCTCTCTCTCTCTCTCTCCCTCTTATTCTCTCCTCCGTCGCCTCACCAGGATATTGATATTCAGGCAGAGACCGACCAGGGACTGTGTGTCCATGCTGGTGAGGTGACGCGGCGTCTGCTCTGACTGTGTGTCTGTGTGTGCTTGTCCTTGCCTATATTTGCATGTGAATTTAAGCTTGCGCCTGTGTGTGTGTGTGTGTGTGTGTGTGTGTGTGTGTGTGTGTGTGTGTGTGTGACTGCTGACTTTCTGCAATGTATGCATGTCTGGAAGTTTTATTGATGAATTAATTGGCTGGTTTATTCTTAGATTGACTGCCAGTAGCTCATAGGTTATGAGTAGCTTATGTAGTAGAACACTACACAAGGTTTAGAAATCCAAATTGCCTTATGCCTAGTTTTGAAGACGTACGCTGATGAAGCCGCTTGTTGGATTTTGTCACTGGAAAGATTTAATGAGATTCAGTGAGAACAGAGAGGATGAGGGAGCAGCAGAAAGTTCTAGATCTTGCTGAAGAAGAGAGAGATGAAGGAAAGAGTGATGATAAAAGAGCAGGCAGTGGGAGGAAGAACTGAAAAAGAAGAGGGAGTGTGGGAGTGGAAATGACTAAGGGTTATGCACAACGAGATATACTGATGATGTCACTGAGCGGAAATGTGATGTCATTAAGCCAGCCAGCCTTGCTGTGCTTGAATGATGTAACATCAGAGTGATGAGGGGCTGGACTGGTAGGTGCTGTGTAAGGATGACTTGACTGTGACTTTTAGCCTTTTTACTGAACATAGAGTGGCTATCACAGATTACAGTTGTGTAATCATATTAGAAAAATTCTGCTGCTTGCTGTTATATGAACTCTTCTTAGCTAGTAGAGATGTTACCGGTCTATAATTTGTTAAACACACAATTAAGGAATTAGGGTTGAGAGCTTATCTTTTCTGGGTGAAAGTATGTAGCTTACTTTAAGTATATATTGTATGTTATTATCCAGCAGAGCCCCACTTCATATGTACACACATTCTTTCATTCACCTTAAATGTTCCAAGTGTAGCCACAGTCTCCTGAATTGTGTCTATTTCCCTTCAGCTATTAATAGCAATCACTGAAACACCAAATAAAATTTGTCTCATTTAGGAGCTTACTATTTTTTTAAGCGTTTAAAGAAATTTCTTGCTGAGAGTTAGATGAGAAGAACAACACCACTCATGTCCCTGCATCAACGGTTGAGCAGCTAGGACTAGAAACAAAGGGTCCTGGCTGTCCCCAAAATTCAAGAAAATCACCAAAGCTCACTAATTGACACCTGAAATCTTATTTGCTGCAGAAATGCAAAAAGGACATGTGGTGGTTTACAGAGAGTTGCATATATAACTATTCTTTGAACGCAGTGTCTTATGGAGTCTAAGGAGGTTTTACCTGTTCTCCCTAGCGAGCTAATTGCTGAGCATAAAGGTGCTGGTATCTCATTGCCCCTGCTTTATGCTAAGCTAAGCTAATTGACTCCCTGCTCCAGCTCCATAGTTAAGTGACATGGGAGTGACTTATCGCTTAACTCTGAGCAAGCAAGCAAATAGGCGTATTTCCTTGACCTTCCTCACCCATTTATTACACAACCCTACTAGGAATTTATCCTGACAAATCCAAAGAGCATAGGTACAGGAGAATTTCTTCAACTTCTCAAACAATGTCCTTTTTAATATGCGATAGTCTGTTGTTAATGCTGCTTGGCTTGCTGCTTGGAGCTATGATCATCAGATCTAATGTGTCTACATCTATCTACAGATCTCTGTGACACTGTGCCCTCCACACAGACACACTGCCCTGCCTCAGCATCAGATTTAGCTGAGTCAGGGTGTGCGTGTGTGCACCCGTCTGGGAGTATGTGTATACTTAAAGTCCATAGTTTTACTTCTCTTGTTTGCCTTCTCTTTCTCCGTGCAGCCAAACCTCAAACCTCTCTGAGGCAGCCAAACCACCGTGGGCGAGGCGGAGGAAGAGGAGGAGGCGGCGGCCGAGGGGCAGGACATGGAGACTTCAGACAGGCGAGGGACATGAGGGATGGCCAGTCAGAGGGCAAGACTGGTGTGCATCCGAACAAGATGTCCAATCAGAACACACCCAACAGAAAAGGGAACCCACCTGCAGAGAAGTGAGTGAGGGGAATGTTTAGGAGCTACTCAGGTATAAGCAGCTAGACAAGGAGGAGACGCTCAACAGAGTTATTCACTTAGGCGCCGTCATTTCAAATGAGTTTATGAATGTAGATGATTTTATGTTAATGCTATTATGGAGTTTGAGAGCAAAATACAGTCTTTTTGGCTGTGGAGGAATAAACAAAATATGGATTTCACATTCAAACTGTGACTTGTTGCAGGCCTTTAGTATGAAACGAAAACTGTAGCTCACGTCCCAATTCTGAAGCACCACATATTTGTGGGATTTTATAGCACAATTATAAGTGGAAGTCACCAACCAGGCTTCCGCACTGCTCAGGAAATCACAGCAGAGGGTTGTGTAAATGACCAACATGCTCAGAAAAGCCAGATTTCATACCAGAACATTTCCTTTAGATGTACTCTGCGGCACAACAGTTCTTTCAGCTATCTCAGACAATTCCAGGAATCAAAAAGTTACAATGGGTACAATGATTTTGGGGTATTTTACAGCGGTGAATTCAATGTCTCTAACTACTTGTTTGTATTTTCTTGCCACTGTCCACCATTTAGTCCAAACCACAGCCAAAAGTAAATGAAAATTGATGCTAATCTTACATGTTCCCCGTTCTCTCTCTCTCTGTCTCTCTCTCTGTCTCTCTCTCTCTGCCCCCCCTCCTCTCCTCCCACCTGCGTGATCTGAGCTGAATCAGAATAGGCTGCTGCTGAATGGGAGCGTGATTGAACTCTGGTTGGTTTCTGAGTGCAGACAGCCTCCCTGCTGGTGCTTATTCAGCACTGGGCTGATGATGTGCTCTCTAGATTATTCTGGTTCTCTCTCTGTTTGCCTCTGTCCTCCCTTCACTATAATCACTTCCTCTTTCTACCTCTTCTCTCCTCACCTCCTCCTCTAAATGTTTGGCACACAATCAATGTTCACCTTAATTGGTGTCTGTATTTAATTTCCATCATTTCTCTGACACTCTCTGTGAATGCAGTGGTAGATTGATCATAATTACCCCCCTTTACTGGTGATATCAGCACCTATTCCAGTGGACTTTGGGTTCAGAGTCCTTCAATCATTCACCATGACCCTGATTGAGTTAAAAACCTGATTCATTGTTATTGAGAAGCCATCTAGGAGCATAGTGAGATATTATCTATCTACTTTGCTTAAACATTGAATCTAGATTAATTCAGCTCATTGACTGGTTCTCCCACTTCCATCCATCCATGGCCCTGTTCGTCTGTCCACTGTGAAAACAACTGACATCAGTCCTCTGTCAGTGTCTCCGTGGGTGTCCACTGTGCTGCTGGCCCTCCGCAGCACAATGGGGCGGCAGGGTGGGAAGCCCGGTGCTCTGCCAGGGGACACGAGCCTAGAGCAGGGGGATGTGAGCCCTTTCTAATCCCTGCTCTATTCTCTGGTAGATTAACACTTCTAAACCGACACAGAGTGAATCAGCACATCTCTCTGTATCGCTCTAGATCTTCCATTGGACGGTACAGTCATCATTTGTGTGTGTGTGTGTCCGTGTGTGTGTGCCTGCAGATGCACTATGGGATGCCTGGCAGCACAAGTGGTAAATTCAGCAAACAAAATTAGAGAGCCAACATAGAAGTACAGTTTAAATACTTTTACTAACATATCTGGGTGAGAGTTTATGGGCAAATGCCTCTGCCTGCGGAGAGAAAGCACAAGGGTGAGGTTGTGTGACCAGCTTGGGTGATTCTCAAAACCATACCCCAACAAAGGTGTTAACACTCAAGTCACAGGTTTATTTGGCAAGAAATTCATAGTTACGGAAGCAGTTTCTAAATAAAAGTGCAGCGTGTCCGAGAAGGTATTGTGTTGAATTGTGAGAATCATCAGTGTTGGTTGATCCTGCTATAATTTCTTCTCACCACCTCCACCAGCCCTGAAGAAAAACTAATTTAGGTCAGTGAAGTGTACAAATGTATTGGTTGTAAAGTCATTTAGACCTTCTCACGGCCATTTAGGGTGCTCTCTTTATTGCTCGCTGCCATTATTAGGTATGTACCAGGGTGGGCCAGGAGTTGTGACTGAAGAGAGAAACAAAAAGAGGATATGCAGGCTGAATAAAGAGAAAAACAAAGCAGTTACTGAATCATTGGATTCAGGACTGAGATTGTCCTGCAAGATAGAATAACAGACATTAAAATCAGGTCAGCTATGTGGAAAAAGAGATTAATATTTTGCACCATGAAGAAATCTTTACATGCGTTCTCAGTTTGTCGCTGACAAGGCCTGAGAGGTAGCATCTGATATGCAACACACAGTGCAATGCAGTACCCAGTGTGCTGTATTTCATGACTCATTGTTCTGGACCAATGGGGGATGAGACAGTTTGATTAATGGGTTGTGATACTGAGGACAAACCAAAAAAGACTTTGTCTTTCACTGAATTTAAGCAGGTTATCTGCTTAGACTTTGAGATTTTACCAGAGTCCTTTTTGTTACGGATCCCACAATATGCTGTGCCTAATAAGAGATAAAGGATGAGACATGCAGCACAGAGCCAGACCTACCCTACCCTTAAAACTGAAGACAGAATTTAGTGGGGGGGGGGGGGGGGGGTTAAAGTGTGCACAAAGTTGATGGATGAAGTATGCTGTAGCTTTTGAAGGCTCCAAAAAGAGAAAGGGCCTCGCCTGCCTTCTTCCCAATTTTACTGTTCCAGGTGTCATAGAAAGTAACCCTTCTTCCTGTTCTGGTCTCTTGTGTCCAGGTCAGACAAGAGGATGACCCTCCCGTCACGGTTTCAGAAGGAGGTGCATGCTCACCTTTCCAGAAACTCCCAACAGACTGGCTGTAAGTAGGACAGGCTGCTTTGTATTATGCTAAAAATACTGTTTGTGTAGCTTTTTGTCCTCCAAACGAAAAAGAAATGTCATCAAGACCTGTATTTAATCTAATAATTCATATGCAGGCCAGCTCCTCTCAGCATCACTGGAGAACTTTAACATTTATGACTTATCTAGGCAGACGACAGTTTGCCCGTGGCATGCTGTGCTATCTTGTTCTGAAGTGTCAGATCACAGCCATCTGTCTCCTATGGACCTTCATGATATCTGTGATGTGTTGAGGAAACAAACAGCAACCCCATCTCCGTTAGTTCCCTGAGGTTCCTGCAGACATTAACTGTATTTTAAAACCTTTGAGGTTCAATCAGCACCCAGGGCTCTGAGTTGTCTGTGTGAACCTCCCGCCTCTTTACTTCCTCTCCTACAAGTCTTTACCTCCACTGAATATGTGTTTGTTGTCATGTTCCCTGTGAGATGAAGGGCTTTGGCATGTATAGCCTGTGGGGAAAGCACTGGAATGTAATGAACTGCATAGCTTTGAGGGACAAACTATGTTGAGGGCTCATTTTACACATGTTTATATCAGGCCCCTACTGACAGAAGACACCATTAAAGTCTCATACTGAGGGGTTTAAGAGTCTGTGCTTCCTGAATGTACAGAGACATCCCTGATGGAAGAGGAAATTGTATTAAAGGGTAATTCCAGTATTTTGAATCTGGGCCCTATTTTCACATATTTTAAAGTCTAAATGACCAACAGGTACAAAAACATTTGGAATCTGTTGCCGTTATCTTCAATGACTCCAGACTCATTTGACAAAAACAGTTAGTTTGTTCTGAACTAACCCTTTAAAACACAGAAGTCATGCAATATCACAAACAAATTAACCAATTGTGGCAGCGGTGGCACAGAAACTCCTGTTTTCTGCGAGGTGAAACTACTGCTTTTGTAAGAGGAGTCTGGTGGTTTTGAAGAGAGTGATTCAACGGCTTCAGTTCCCCATCAGAAAGGACTGTTTGAAACTGTCTGTCTCTGCAGGGATCCTTTCCATAGACACGTAGAGTAACAATCTGAGCCTGTCAGTGGCAAAACAAGCATTTTCCGTGGACGTACTTTGACGGCTGCATTTGCCAAGAAGGATTATGTCATAGCCCAATTCCCAGCAGCCATCTGAGACAATCTACTGCACCAATTCCAAAATGTTTTGTACCTTTTTGTCATTTAGACCTCAAAATATGTAAAGCAAATAGGGCCCAGGTTACCACATTACCCTTTAATGTGAGACCCATGTTTGGAAAATGTGCAGTACCGACAGTATGCTTCACATTCTGATATAACTCAGTTTAATTTGATTATTGTCATTTTAGGGATTCATGCTTTAATATTGGAGATATATGTGTAGATTTGGATGAATACTGAATGTCAACAAGTTTCAAGCAGCATTTTTCAGTGGTCAAAAGTGGTCAGTTTACAGTCTGACCTCTTTATTAAGGTTTATTAATCAGAAAGAAGCCTGAAGGTCAATGGGCCAGTTTGTCATGTTCCATGTCTTCTTATCTAGCTAATTTGAATCTGAAGAAAAGTTCCTGTACATCAAAAGACAAATGCAGGGGCATAAGGGAGCATAAGTTTATTTGTGATTATGCCTCATTGTCATTTCTCTATTCCTCCCTCGTTTTTGATTCAAATCAGATCAAGTTCCCAGGGTGAGAAGATCAAAGTTGTAGAAGCGGTAATTGCCTGCTTGTGTAATCTCTCTTTTCTTCTGTGTTTTTCCTCTGTTCGTCCAGCACCCTTGAATCTGAATGAGAGCCCCAGCTCAGATAAAGGAAAGCCCTACAACCCTCAGCAGGTCCAGGGTCGTATCAGGGAGATTTTGGGGAAGTACAGTAACGGGTTCTGGGTGTCGAAGCTGCCTCAGATCTACAGAGAGCTGTACAAACAGGACCTGCCCACTGAGTCCATCAAAGACCTGGAGACCTGGACGCACATATGCACTGTATGTACTCCCTATATTACTGTAGTTATTTATTATGAGTTGCTATCTTAATTAGTTTACAAACAATAAGCCCAAATAATTACTTTTGTGATGAAATGATAATACAGTGGTGCTAGTGAGAAGCAGCATGACAAGGCAGCTCACCGTCAAGACTAGAACACATAAGATGATGAGAGCAGAGCACCAACAAATGAAGGCACACAATCACAGTACCCACAGGTAGACACCAGGCACACAGTCGGTCACCAGAGAAGGGCTGGTAAAGCAAAAAATGCCTATTAACAGGAACAAGTGCCTGCCAAAATGCAGTGGAGAAGTGAGCGAGCATTCATTCATTAAAAATCAACAATTGCTTCTTGTCATGTTTAGTCTGTGTTGCCCACAAAATGGTTTATAATGAGTTCTCTGCATTTATTCTTCTAGGTAGAGAAAACCTGCAGCAGCAACCCATCAGAGCTGTTACTCTACCCCGCCAAGGAACAGACCACTACATCCTCCCCCTCACCTACCCCTAACCCAAACTCCACCTCTGCCCCAACTTCAAACACCCCCACAGACAAACCCTCGCACTCCCCTGCCCAGCAGCGACCCTCCAGCACCCATCTGACTCGCTCTGGTTCTCGCTCTCCTCAGTCTCCACCGTCGTCCTCCTCGTCCCCCAGCCCTCCCTCCTCTCCTGCCACCCTCAGCCCTGACCTGAAGCTGAAACTGGAGGAGCTGCTGGTGAAGTACTCGAATGGCCTGTGGGCGCACGCGCTGCCCAAGCTCTTCCAGGACACCTACAAAGTCAGTGACCATTTGAAACCCTGTCATAATAATGTCATTGCCAAATTCAGGAGCTGCATCTGATGCATCATCTAATATATTTTATATATATATATATATGTTTTATATTTATTATTTATTTATTTACAAGACCAAACTGCCCGGACATGTCCTTGAGAACCTTCACCTTCTCTCTGACATCTGCACCATCGACCACCCGATGCCTGACAACCCCAAGAGGGCCATCTTATACAGGCGGAGTAGCTCTGGAGGTGGAGGAGGAGAGGATGAGAACTGTAATCAGAGGAACTCCTCGGTCAGTGAGGAGGAGATGAGGGTGAGGCAGGAGCTGGGGAGGAGGCTCAGTAACCATGCAGTGCCTTCTCTGCAGATCCCCAAAGAGGAGTATCCCTCTGTACTGGTGGTGGAAGCCACCAACACCAATGGAGTCATACTCAGGTAGGGGAGAGCTTTATGTGTGAATGTGCTGCAAGACTTGATAGTTTATAAATCTCTCACTGTCTGTTTCTCCTCCTCTCTCAGGTACATTGGTGAGGGTTACTCCCATGCCCAGGAGTCCATGGAGGATGAAATGAGGGAGTTTTACGGCCTAGAACAAAGCAGTACATCTCCTCTGTCATCTCCATCCTCGGGTCAGCTTGTTGCCGTCAGGGCCGAGGAGGAGGAGGAGATTCTGAGGGCGCAAGTCTGCGAGGTCATGGCTGACAAGGTCAAGGTGAGAGGTCAAGGAAATAACCAAGGACACTAGTCACTGAAGGTCAAGTGATGGACAAAAAAATAAAAGACTTTGTAGGAATCTTTGCAATTTGCATTTTGAGATGAGAAGTATAGTTAACCCTGTGGTCTTTGCCTTTGACTCTGTAGGTGCACTATGTGGATCATGGCTTCTCAGAGGTGATCAGCAAAACCAAAGTGTTTGAACTGCACGAGAAGTTTTTCCAGCTGCCTTTCCAGGCGACAAAGTGTAAACTGGCAGGTGGGTCTGAACACATCATCAACACGTCATCGGGATATCCAAAGTCCAGCTATTTTGAATAGTAAATCAAAGGAAAACAAACACTTTCTTACTTTATCCTTTTTGTCTTACCCCACACGATGATGTTATTTCTGCAGTTCAAACTGATGTAACTGTACTTGTGTGTGTTCCCAGGCCTGGAGCCATTCTGTCAGGAGCCTGCCGCGCTGAAGAAGTTTGAGACAATGGCAAGTGGAAGGATTCTATTGGCTGAGATCCTAGAGAGAGGGCAGACCCCTCTTGTCGTTCTGTACGACAC
This sequence comes from Chelmon rostratus, assembly GCF_017976325.1. Lineage (NCBI taxonomy): Eukaryota > Metazoa > Chordata > Actinopteri > Chaetodontiformes > Chaetodontidae > Chelmon > Chelmon rostratus. Next base: position 6,006,870 of record NC_055680.1, on the reverse strand, counting down.
GTCACAGGATGATGATGTCAACATCAATGCCGCCTGCATGAAAGCTCTGCAGGACAAGACGCTAGCCAGCCCATTACAGGTACAGGAGAGTTTGTGCATGTGTGTGGTTGAGTCAGCGTGTGTGTGTGTGGAGCATACTAAACTTTTATTGCTGGCTCTCCTCAGGTGAACAGTGCTTATATGAACGTGACTGTCAGCAGCGTCTGCTCAGATGGGACCATCTACTGCCAGCTGCCCTCCAGAGGCCTTGCCAAGCTGAATGAGATACTGGAGAATATAGAGACATACTTCCACTCACAGGTTAACACCACGCTACATTTGATGTCTTTGTGCATTTTTCAAACCGTAAATGCTTGCATTGCTATTCAGTTGGTGAAACAAATGTGCCATAGAGCTCTATTGTTGACCAAAAACCTGAGATTGAGAGATGGGATAATGCATTGTTGGTTTTGGTCTTTTTATGGAATATATTGACAATAAGAAAAAATATAGAATATCACCAGGCTCATCCTGTAAGTCTTTATATTCATTATGGTGCAATTAGCTAATACGTTAATGAAGAGAACCATAGCTACACTGACATCCTTGTCATTTTTAATTCATGTACAACAGACATACATATACAAAGATACAACGAAAACCTCTTAGAACAGAGTATATGTTTCAGTAGAGAATGACAGCTGGCAGGTAATTATTGTAATTATGACATCTACGTTGTTCTTGTTCTGTGCAGGAGGAGGCTTGTGGAGAGTGAAAGTTCCCCCACAAAATGTACATAAAACAAACACTGTAGTTATATTTATGTTATTGATTTTATGATAGACCCACAGGTCTGGATCTACACCACTATACTTATTCCAGTCTTCAAAGCATTTGACAGCCCATTTCATTTTCTTCTCTGCTGTTCTCTTCATCTCATTGTTTTCTTGCAGGTCAGCCTTTTCTTGTGCAGCGTTATATGCCATGCTTTTAAAATTTAGTAGGGGCAACCATTGCATTAGCATATGCCTGTATATAAGTATTTATTAATATAGAATTACTTTTTCTTATTGGAACTCACATGGGGTGTGCACCAATGTGTTGCAAACTCCTGACTGGAAATGAAAAGAGAAAAATATATACCTTCCTTTGACATGTGCTAATGTGTTTGCTTAGTCTATATGTCTTCATTGCAGCATTTTAAATTAAACGTGACTACAACTCACACATTCATCTGTAAAAGCATTTTGTGAATGTATTTGTGTTGTGTTGCTTCTTTCAGACGTGTTGTGTTGTGGACAGATTGAGATTAGGTTGATAATCTGGAGTTAAGACATTACCAAGCCACTTAATCTGTTTGCAGCGCAGTGGAGCTGGTGCTTTTTGTAGGTGTTCCACTGCTGTCCTTTAAAGCCCATAGTTGCAGCTCAGTAACACTTTACGTCAGTATTTAGGTAAAAACATTGTGGTGTCTGGTAATGTCTTTTTACCAAGGCTAGAGTCTCCTTGCAAGTTTGTACCAGACAAGAGACAGTGTATTTCAAATCATCAAGCATGCCGGGAGGTAATAGGGTTTTTATACAAATCAATTCCACACCCTTAACAAACCAGATGATCTGGTTTTGTTTTACTAGTCAGAAGGAGAGTCAGAAATTAACTTTCACAATTTAACATCCAGTTTGGTAATACATAATTGAGACAAGCAAAGTGAATGATGTTTGTCTCTTAGGGTAACTCCCCCTGCTGGTGTGTAATGTTGCTCTCATCAAGCAACTGTTGTAATAAATGTAGGAATAAGACAGTAACACATCTCTGCTATGGTTAATTAACCATTCATAATTCTAACATATGCTATCTTAATTTATTTCAACATCAAGCCCTTTCTATTTCAAGTAACCACAGATCTAAAGTCCTAATCTTTGATGTCATTGCAGCGTACACCTGCAGCAGACTGGGTGGACCTGTGAAATGTTTGTGTGAGCTTTTACAGTATCATTTTATTGCAGTCATAAAGCAGCAGTTACACATAGTGACCTCACCAATCCAGAGGAAGTACAGTCAGATTTAACATAGAAGGTCAATAAAGGTTTCATGATGACAAATGTTTGTGTTCCAGGTAACATCAGAGTTCCTGGTGTCCAGGCCCTTCTGTGGGAAAGGATGTCTGGCTCGCTACAAAGGCAAATGGTCCCGTATAGAGGTAAGAAGGCACTGTTCCCTGCAATACTTCACAGACTGTGAATCATTTACCAAATTTACCATTTACCAAAATGTGATTGATGTTGGCTTATCAAAAGCAATAAAGTCACAATTGCACAACAGAGCTAGGTGTAGTTACCATGAGAGCAAAGATCAAAAAGAGCCTACAGGTACACCAGAGGTACATATTTTGATAATGTCGGAAAATCTAGTAGCCATTATATAACCTTCATATACTATGCCTTCATATACAGCTGTTTATTTTGTGCATCTATCTAAAAAATAATAGGTTTCCCTGCCTATGTTTCCATCTTCAGATCACCAACCTTCACGGCAGCAGAGTGCTGGACATCCTGTTCATAGATGTAGGTGTGCAGGCTTCTGTAGAGGTGTTTGAGCTGAGAGAGATCCCTCCACCATTCCTCCGTGACCTCATGGCCATCCCACCACAGGTCAGCCTCTATGTCCTTAAGTAAAACGGTCAAGTGCAGTGATACATTGATGGGATTTTTCTTGTGTTTCCTCATGCAGTCCTACATATATTATAAAATGATACCCAGCAACCTGTGTTTAGGCTGTGAAGTGCTGTCTAGCAGACCTGGCTGTCAGTGTTGGATCCTGGACTCCAGACGCTGTCCAGTGGCTTCGGGAGAAAGTGCTCAACACCACAGACTGTAGCATGAAGGTAAGCTGCTGCCAGTCCTTCCCTAACATCTAAACATATATTGGTTCAGGGTTGCAGAGCCCTCGACAGATCTTTTAGGAAGTTTGAAAGGATCTCTCACGATGTGGAAAACAGCCTAATGTATTAAAATGATGCAAATGAAAGAATGTATTTGACTCACTATTACTATAGAGACTTCTACAGTCGAGAACAAAGTCAACAGTGAAAAATATTCTCACATGAGATGTAGCATTAATGGAGCCTCAAATGTGTTTATTGACATAAAAAGGTTGAGTAATTATGTCTCTTTCACTGTTAGCTTGTTTCGTAACATTTGTCAATCTGATAAAAATCAAATTCACTTACTACCGGCTGCCACTAGTATTGTTTTCTTCTCTGCCTCCTCTGCCTCCATGTGGCCTCCACCACCTTGTTTGCTTTGTTGCATTCCCCCTCCCTCTGTTTTTCTTCTTCATGTACCACCTTGACATCACCCCCACAAGGTTGCCAAGGTAGATGAAACCAAGCGCTGCATCTACGTCCACCTTTTCACTGATAAGAGCTTCCATGACCCGGCCCGCAGCCTCAACCATCAGATGGCCCAGTCTGACCTGTTCAAACAGCGACCAGACGTTTTCCTGACGAGCCACAGGTTCCTGCTGCTTTTATATTCATCTGTATCATCCCCGCACTATTTAGCCACTGTTCGTTACAAGTTATATGACCCTATATATACCACATGAATGAACCAAATTAACATCTTGTTTGTTCATTTATTTTCACAGCCCTGCCAAGATCTCCACACCCACTTTATCCTCCAAGACTTCCAGCAGCAGTAACTCCACTAATGGGAGTCCAGCGTCAACTTCTGTCCCAGCCAAGCCTCATCTCAGGAGGGCTATGTCAGGACCCCGAGGAGGTGGAGGAGGCAGCACGACCACCACCAGCCCACCGGAGACACCGTCATCCCCCTCATCCTCCCTCCAGCTGCCACCATTACTAGAGCTGCCCCCAGCAGGTAACGAAGATCATAGTCATTAAAGACAAAAACATTTCAAGGCATGACACCAACCATATATGTATTAGTGCAGTCTAATTCAGTATTTTGCCCTACTGAAGCCTGGAAAATCACGTGTCCACATGTCTTTTCTTCTCAGGAAACAACATGGATGTCTACGTGTCAGTGGCATGCCATCCCGGACACTTTGTGCTGCAGCCCTGGAGAGATATGTACAAACTGGTGGTGTTGATGGGAGAGATGATTCTCTATTACAACAAAACTGAACAGAAACCACTCAACATCGAGAAGAATCAGATATACGCTGCTAAAGTTGAGAACAAGTGAGTTAAGCAATGATTTAATTTCATTACATCTGATGAAAACAATGAGCACAACTGAAAAGACCTTCACCTGTCTGGATACTGGCCTTTAAAAGCTGACAGCTCTGCTAAAAGCAAGAAAATGAATAAAAGTAGAGTCCATTACTCTGATTTCCACACAGTATTTGTGTTGCCTTCTGTCTTGATATTCAATAGCTGGCCAAATGGAAGCAGCTTTGCCTGAATATATCCACTCTTTCTCTTCTGTCAGCTGGCATCGTGTGTTAGTGAAGGGAGTTCTGACCAATGGCTTGGTGTCTGTGTACGAGTTGGACTACGGTAAACATGAGTTGGTCAGCTGCACCCAGCTCAGACCTCTGATCAAGGAGTTTAGACAGCTGCCATTCCAGGGTATCACTGCTCAGCTGGCCGGTGAGTAGAGTGGACATCCATACAGAGCTCCACCCCAATAGAGTCTGAAGGGTAATGCTAAGGTCGTGTCCACACTCCAGTGGTGAAATGTAACTAAGTATGTTTGCTTAAGTAAAGTACATAAGTATTATTTTGAGGTACTCTAACTTAACTTGAGTATTTCCATTTGCAGCTACTTTATATTTCCACTACACTACATTGCAGTAACAAATATTGTACTTCTTACTGAACTACATTCAAATGACAGCAATAGTTACTTGTTACCTCTGCATATTCATATTTAACATATAATACATATGGTGAGCTTATAAAATACGTATGATGCATTTTTAAGTATTAAACTGCCATATTTTAGCTGATTTATGCAAAATAGTTGGATCCACTTAAAATGCAATATAAAAAATGTCAACTTGATCCTGTTAAATTCCACATATGTAATGTGCATATGATGCTGGAACTCTGAACCGATTTTTAAAAATGTGTATTGTGACATACTAAATGCTATTTAGTTTAAAGTGGTGTATAGATAATGGATGTATAAGTACGTGTATGAGCTACATTTGTTGATTTAGTGTAACAACTAATAAATGAGTTTGTTGATGTCTATACTTGCATTGTAGCAATAATGATACAGTGTTAGCATGAAAAGCCAAGACTGTATCATTAAAGTGAGCTTGACCTTTTTACTTGTCTCCCTCATAGGACTGAAGCCAAGGCAGTGGTCAGAAGAAGCTTCCATTGTTTTCAGGAACCACGTGGAGAAGAAACCACTTGTGGCCCAGCTGGAGGCCGTACAGGAAGCCACTAACCCCTGGGACAGGAAGTTGACAGTCTTCCTGGTCGACACTTCACAGGAAGAAAGGGACATCTGGGTGCATGACATCATGGCTGAATTTGCTGATGAGCTGACCAACGAGCTGTAAACAACAGGCAATCATCGTCGAGTCCCACTAGCTGAGCAGTTATCCTGTTGCTCAGTGAAGGCGCTGTGAGTTGTGGATAGACAAAATAGAAGCTTATCCATCTTTATCTATCTACCATTTAGTCTGACGGAAAGAGGAAAGAAATGAAACGATGAAGGAGAAATTACACGAAGAAGGGAAATTGAGAGGTAGCATGTAGAGACTGGCACTGACAGAAAGAGGAGAGGTGTAGGTGTCGTAGCCACTTACTTGTTGTGTTTTGGGCTGTGCATCGAAGGACGTTGTGATGTGATTTTGAGTGACTGCAGTGTGACCACGGGACGACACACCCATGCATGATGTCAGTCCAAACTTGCCACAGATACTTAAAACATACCTTCAGCACACAGTAACGAACTGCTGAATCTTTCCATATTAGTCTCACAAAGCTTTGGAAACGATACAACATGCATTCTTATACCATTCGGTATGAGCTTTAATCCAATGCGGCATCTTACCCTTCAGTACTGTGAGTGCATCCAGTCTTAGTGTGTGTCATCTGGGGGGACACCTGAAGACCCTCAACCCTGCCAATGTGAGCACCATGCAAAGTGCATAAAATGTTAAAAGTAACTCAGCAAAGTTCTCATGTGCTTGGGAAACTTATATGCATTTGTTTACAAAAGCTGCTTTTTGGATGGTATCTCTGATCGTCATGAAGTTTACAGAGGTTAGAGCAAACATTCCCCCCTAAGAGGAGAAGAAATAGACAAGTCAATGGGTCACAGGAGACAGGCGTAATGTAGAGAGCATTTATTTTGCCCAAGCATGATTTTAGATTTAGAGTGCAACGTTTACTGTCTTGGTAATCAACAGGAAATGCAGCACCAACGCAATCCAAGCAACACAGAGAAGTCAGTAGGGTTCGGTGAGGAGTGATACACTCAATATGTTTTGTTGTTGTTTGTTTTATCCCAGCATTAGTTGTTTTTAGCATTGGTACAGCCTGGCACTGCACGTACAGCAGAAAAGCCTATGCTTGGGGTTTTCTATTAAACTGAAAGAAGTCATTGAATGCTGAGGAAAAGTTATATTTTGACCAACTGTGAACAAGATAAATGTGACTTTATCAAATCCGTTTTGTGCAGGAAAAAAAGTAGAGGTGATTTTATTTAACTTGAGGCCTACTTCCTGACTCCTGTGATGGCAGCGCCTCATCCATCTCTTCTCCTCCCGTGAAACACTGATTACAGTGTGACTTTAAGCTTTTTAGGAGCCGAGTATCTCGCCTATATTATTCTGTTTCTTGTCTGACAACGAGACTTCAGTTTCAGCAGATTACATGTGCTGCATGTTGCAGATCTTTCTGAATTGTGTGCACATATAGTTTGATGTTATAACAATAAGCCGATTAAGTGACCAGTAGTGTTAAGCCTGTAGTTTTCAAATTGGAGTTAAGCTTGGTTAGTTCCAGTGCCACCATCAAATGTTGGCCTGATGTGGGATTTCATTCTGAAATGTTTTTTTCGGACGCACCTGCATCGTGGTTTTGGATGTGCAAATGCTTCTCCAGTTCTGAAGACCTGACAAAGCTCAAACCTGCATTGTTGTTAACAATTGACAATGGATTTAATTTATATTTAACTTATATACTCTAGATCATAATTACATTATCATTTTGTTTGACAATGACCTGGAGGTAATAAAAGACTTGTTTTTTGGAATAAAGTCCATTTGAGAGGTTTACATGTGATCAGTCCATTCAATCAATCATTATGTCATGTATTACAATAGTGTGATGTTTAATTGAAAGCCAACTTGAGAAAACTCACTCATCATTTCATCATTTTGATTTCTTTATTAAAATAGCAAACCATTTCGGTTTTATTTACATGTTATATCACTGCAAAAAGTTCAAGTATCTAATAAAATAATTTTTTCTTGACAATATGCACCATATTTGGTGCAGGAGTCATACAGCATCACTTTGACTCCTTTAACAATTCATCATTCATACAGTTATTACAGAGGTAGGCACACGTTATATAGTCGAAGTCTATATCTACATTACACTTTACCAAATTGCCAAGGTATGATAGTTGCATTAACTTTGTGTGGAATGATTCAGAAGTGTTAGTGTGTCCTGTCCTTGCTGTCAGTCGCTTCAGCAGCTAGCGAATGGAGAGCATCATCACAAACTCTGAAGAAGAGGGAGAAGAGGAGAGAGAAGACAAAAGAGAGCAAATTAAGTCAGTACTGACTTTTTCTGACCAAACAGCAAGGGGCCAGTTATGTTTAGTGCATAATACACATGCATAAAATGTGAAACACACAAACACACAGTTCTGCTTAGCAAGTCGACCGTCTGAATGTGCTGTGGCCTGAACTTCTTATTCTCACCTTCAAAGTCAATGTTTCCATCTGCGTTAATGTCCAGCTCCTTCAAGATCTCCTCCAGCTCTCCTTTCTTCAGCTTCTCCCCCAGCAGCGACTTGACTGCCTCCTTCATCTCCTCCTGGTTGATCTTTCCGTCTCCGTCCAGGTCAAACTTTTAAAAAGAGACAAAGTGATGAAGATGACGTGAAACAGGAGGAAAAGGTAGTTTTACTTTGGACTTTTCAGTTAATTGTAGTGGAAAAAATGCAAGGAAATTGAACAAGAGGATTACAATGTTTTGTTTTGTTTTTGCATTCATTCACTGAAAATCCCACAACCTGACTTAAGTTCTTTTTAGGTCTGATATACAGCTTATGTTGATGAACGTCATCTGACTGACCATCTCTATCTTTTTGCTGTAATTTAATAACTACATAGCTTGTTTTATTATAAGATGGCTGACCTGTACAAAGGCCGATTGGAGCTCTTTGAGTCCCAGCATGTGAGCAGTCTCTCCCATCATCCTGGGGCCCATCAGTTCAACAAAGTCCTCAAAATCCATTAACCCGCCCACTGTGGAGAGGATGGATGTCAGGAGCCAGGAAATGGAAAAGGGGCTCAGTGGCAAAAAAACAGCCAAACAAATATGCATCTTTTTATGCAAAGAAATGTTAAAATTAGATCACTTAATTCAGTGAAATAAAATAATTCATTTTCATTTCATAATTCCACATTTAATTTCATGTATAATGAATATTTGATGGCCATTGTGTGCTTGTATTCTATATATTTTTAAAGGCTCTTTAATGGGCTCACTTCTCATCTTGATTTGTTGTACTATCTCCAACAGCTCCATTTCTGTGGGCATGTATCCCATAGTCCTCATGCATTCAGCCACATCCTTGTAGTTCAGGTATCCATCTTGATCATAGTCGAACTCTTTGAAGGCCTCTTGCAACTCTGTAGGAAAGGTCAGTAGCCACAGTTCCAGACGTGGTTTATCAAATTTAAATTTGATGTTCTAAATATCCTACATTTATTATTCTAAAATATAACAGGCAGGCTTACAAATGTAAAAACCAAAAATCATTTTTGGGAAAGAAATCCAAATTTTGTCAACTCTTACAATCCATTGGAACATTTATTTATTATCTTTTATGTTACTGAAGAAAGTACAAAAAAAGCAAGAGCTGGAGGGAGATTTGAATGGAAAAAACAAATAACTAAATAATGAATGTGGGTTTTGGTGGAGGGTTTTAGGGCTTTCTGATATTACTTAAGATGCAGCTATTAACACATTAACATGGCAGTGACACTTACCGTCCAACTCAGCCTGAGCTAATTCTCTGTCCTGCAGAAACAGTAACAGAACATGTTGAAATGTCAATCTGTTAGCGTTAGGAAGATGAATGTACACTGTACAGTACTGATACCATTGTCTTGTGCTTTAGTCAACAACAACACATATCTACAATGAAAAAAGGAAAAATTTTCAAATTGAATCAGGCAAGTGTTCTTCATCTGGATAAGTCTAATGAAGCGTGGCATTAAGCTTCAGCTAATGAGCCACTAATACAGCAGACACACCAGGCTTAGTGACAGCAGCTCGAAAAAGATCAGGAACGGCTCTCTGTCTGACTTCCATTGCATTTCTGACTCTGATGTTTAAATGTCTGATGTACGTTTCCTTTAACTGGGAATGAGTAGCAACTGTTTTGGAGAGATCTACATAACTTTAGATCTTAATCGTATAAATTACAGAATTTTAAGTAATCCCCAGGCCTTTCTCAGCCATGGCTTTTATCAAAAGATCAAGGTGCTTTGTCAGTTAGGAAAGGCTTCACACAGCAGACGCACATTTTATTCAATAAAGGTGTGTTTAAATTTGGGGAATTGGTGTTGAAAGCAAAAGTTGAGCTGTAACTTCAAACTGTTTGGACAGTGTCATACAGTATGGATCAAAGGTCAAAGTGCCACAGCAGAGGTCAGGTACCATCATAGCCAAGAGGATGCTTCATCCATTTCAACTACACAGGACATTCAAATCACAAAATGTGGCTGTCAGCTTCTTACCGCCCCAAAGACACTGTCAAGCACAGAGTTGTAGACTTTGTTCATGCTCTCTGTGTTTTTCTTAGACTTCTTTGATGACTTCTTGGGTGTTTCGGAGACTGAACCTGACGGGGAATCATTGGAGGCACCATCTTTGCTACAAGATGGAAAAATGATATGATAAATAGCAATCAGGCAAATGCAGACTTTCCATGTCAACAACTTGATTATGTGGTGTTTTCAGATCACCATCAGATCAGGAGAATTAGCAAATGAACTTTACAGCTTCAGACAAGAAAGACCTATTTAACATGCTTTTTTTTCCTTCTTGGATTTTATATTTGATTATATTTGATTGAGATTATTACCCATCTGTTACGGATGAACTGACAGAAGTCGTAGAGGGTGTTCGCTCTCCTGCCTTGGACATGCTGTGGATAAACAGAGGCATAAACTGTGTGTCCAATAAAACTCACACATTAGTTACAGTATATACATACATGTTTGGACGTGCTGCAAAAATTCCATAAATGCTTTTTGGGACACACCAGGATAAAATCCATGTTTATCAAACGCCTTAAAATTAAAAGCAATTCCACTGGTTTTATTGCCAATCTTGGATTTCCCAACAGTCTCCAACATCTTCACTATGAACCCAGTCACTTCTCTGCAATTTGCTTACCTTTATTCCCTCTCCTAAATGGTGAGAAAAGAAAACAAGAGCAGCAGAGCCCTCCTCGTCCTCCTTGAGTAGCACTCGACTTGTGTTGTGAATGGCTGCACGATATCCTGCCCCTTCTGTTTTTCTGCCTCTTGACCTCTTTCCTTCAGGGAGGCTTAACAGGTAATTACCTAGCTAAACGTGCAGCCAACGATTAGAAAGCAAAACGTGGAGCAGCAGTGTGGCTGATATGACCTTCAGGACATCAGTTCCCACTTGCTTCTAACACCAGCTTTAAGTGTCTTTATTTGGAGACTCTTGCAGTTGCACTGAGCCTGTAGTCTTAAAAGGTTTTCACACTGGCTCTTGAGAGTTGCTCTTGGTTCTACAGTGAAAAAGTGCTTTGTGTACTGTTGACTTCTTCATTCAGTGGTGGTGTTGGGATAATCACTGTGATGACTACACGTGGGAATGACTGCAGACTGAACATTTTAAGTACATATACAATATTTGACCACACACATAATTTCATGTCAATGCATGCCCTTCATTCAACTGTGATGTAAAATCTCTCCAAACAAATAGCTGACCAATCTTATAGTAATATTTACTATATATTAACATATATTATTATCACCTCTGTCATCTCACAGTATAGTCCACTGGAAAAACTAAGACAGTATCTAACGCATCTCTAGTTTATTGGTTTGTTTATTCTCATTTTAAATTTTCTGTTTTGTTGCAGAAAGTTTCCATTTAACCCTATTGTTTGTGTTAAAGAATGCCTTTACTTTTATAAGTTTGTGTCAAACTATCCTATGTTTTTGTATTATATTTGCATCAGGACGAATCAGCTTTTTGGATTTTTCATATTAACCAATCATATTTCACATATCAACGTTCAGGGGGTGGATCCTTCAACCGCAGTTTCCGGTTAATTTGCATACCGCCAGGTGGCTTGTTAAGAACATTTTAAATGATTAATTTGCGTATCCGTAATTGCATTCAGTTTAATTAACGTTAGCTTAGTTTTATAAGGACATTTATTAATTTTGTAGTGCATTCATTAGAACATTTGTGAAATACTTCGTGTACTGTTGGAGGAATGACCGTCACATGACGCGAAGGCGAGTTTTTCGCTTGAGTTCTCTGAGCGGTTTGTTGCGTCTTCGACGGCGCACTTTGGTACCGCAACTTTCTTCGTCCCAGGTGAGTTTTCTGCCCTGAAAATGTTAGCAAAGGTTGTGTAGCTTATTAAACCAACTTATGTTTAACGCTTTCGTGTGCGCATAGTTACAGTTGAGATGGGGAAAACGCGACTTTTTAGGACGACGCTGGCGTTAGCTTCGGCGTCGTCTTTTAGCGTAACGTAAGGCTGATTGTTATAAGGTTAATTGACGGAAATGGCCGTTCCTCCCAAACAAACATCAGTGCAGCGGGGTTTAGCCAAGTTTTTTGAGCCTCCAAAATATGTTCACTAAGTCAACACTTCGGACTAGTTGTCATTTATTTTACTGTCATTAAAAGACATGTAACGTACTCGTCAACCGCAAGTTATTTTATGTGACATGAAACGGGGTTCTTAGCCTAACAGCGAAGCTTTACTGCTGCTATGGATGGACTAGGCTGTGAAATGCCTCGCTTCATCATAATGTATAAAAACGTAGTCCCACACTGAACACAAAGTATGTTAATAGGCGATATTTACAGGAATATTCAAATGATCAATTACCCTCTTTTCTCATAAGTACGGGCTGTGAAATGCTAGTGAAAGTAAGATTATACGCGTTCATGTCTTTTCCAAACAAGTTAAATTGCATTTAACTTGTTTTATTTAGGCCTACTGCAGCCCTCACAGCACCATTACCATATAAGGATGTAGTTATTTCTCTTCTCCACCAGATGTCGCCAAAGCTCCCTATGTGCGACCATCTTGAAAAAGCACTTTCATACGGCATCAAGGCAGCTTTTTATCGGTTTTTGTTTATTTCGCCGCTGTTTTGTTTTCTCGTCTATAGCAATGGAGGCTCAAACAGGATTTAATCCCCTTCATTCTGATTTAATTCCGCTTCTCTTGGGGAAATTGCAGAAATATGACAGTTTATGTTGCAGTTGTCAGAGAGGGGTGGTATGGTATGTTACTGTTCAGTTGCACCAGTAGTCGAGGAGTGACACCAAAACTAAAAACGGAACAACTCACTTGTGCAGTATTTTAGCAAGTGCGATTTGAGAACCATATGGACTGGTTAACTGAATGCAGATGTCTATATTGTTTTGCAAAAGTGAGAACCCGGAAGTTGCCTTCCACGTGATCCCTGAACAATGCCGTAAAGCATGATGGGAAGAGATACGAATACGAACTACTCAGATTAAGTGCTTTTTGTGTTAAACATGTGTGATACGACTGATACTGAGGGTTAAATAATGTGATCGTTGTGTTCTGCCTGGACGTGTTTCAGTATTTGTATCCGTGTCACCGTCAGTCTGGTCCGTATGTAGCAGAAAGACCACCCCCAGTCTAACTTGTACAACTCATACTTACCTGGCAGGGGAGATACCATGATCAAGAAGGTGGTTCACCCAGGGCGAGGCTCAGCCATTGCACTCCGGTTGTGCTGACCCCTGCGAATTCCCCAAATGTGGGAATCTCGACTGCATAATTTCTGGTAGTGGGGGACTGCGTTCGCGCTCTCCCCTGTAATGGTGTGAAAATAAATTATGTCGTTATGGTCATCATATCGACAACAGGAAGTACACTAAGTTCTATATATGTGGAGTGTATTATATGTTGATTGAGGAATGTATTGTATTTACTACAATGACGTTGTGGCTGTGACGTGTTGTGTGCTGCATGTAAGTCATTGACAGGGTCCATTCTGCAATCTGCATCTGCACTGAATTTGGTTCATTCAACGAGAAATAATGGTTGATTGTAGTAGTTTCCAGAATAAATCTGATAACGGTGTCAAGATGTTTAACAGTACAGAAAAACAAAATATACATCTGCAACTCTGATCAATGTTAAAATAGTATCTTTTATGCAGTTACTGCAGGTAAACATTACTACATTTGAATTGGGTCATAAGGCAGAAGGTTGTTGGGAACCGTTGGCTCATAGTATACTTGTATATGTCATTCAAACTGTCTTATTTAGTTTTTTAACATGTAGTTTATCATTCATAATTTCGATACATGTATGGTTTTATGATAACAGTCCCAGCGTTTCGATCCCATGTGTTATTCCATTCCTTCACCACATGGGGGCGATAGTAACTACACACTGTCAAGCCTATCACAGGACGTTTTGTCCGCTTGGTCACAAGGCTGGCTTTGCCTATGTGCATTTTTAAAATTCCACTGTAATCAATTTTCAGACCTCATTTCTCAAGGGCCATTTTCTCACAATAGTGGAAGGCGATCAGCAGTGGAGCTCTGGTGGCACCCGGAAGTGCTTTTGTACTGTGTGTATGTTCACATTGGTGTTGGCTGGTCCTGAGGCCAACTGGGAACATTCTTGCATAATCTTTTCCTTTTCCTAGTAGTAGGATCCCACCCCATGTTAATACAGAACAGAGTCAAGCTAAATCCAAAAATTTTATTTATAAAAAGGGAAAAGCATGAGAAATTACAGTCACAGGTTGCATCAACTTAACAGCAAACTACATTAAGCAAATATGTTTTTCATAATAAAAAAAAGTGATACAATTATTGTTTAGTGTAAGTTCAACTTTTTCTGAGGTGTGATATTTTCAGTTTTCCTATTCTCCCCTGATTAATTCAGGAAAGTTAAGGTTGTATACAAATCTGTTAAGATGCTTTATCCTTATTATTTATTGCCTTGATTAATACTGCATTTTAGTATCATGCTATTTTCTTGTTTCTATGATTGTTTATATGAAACTATATACATTTGACCTTGAAAGTTATCCTAGTCGTCTTTCCTGTAGAATACATGCCACCAAGTTGTAGCTGGAAAGTTACAAGATAGTCAAAGTTCCAGTAACAGCCAATGTGTCCAGTGGAATAATACCAATCAACAAAATGTCCTCGTTCACTGTGTTCTTTTTTCATTATTCTTAACAATCAGTATTGTTGCTCTGACTTTAAAGTCATGGGGAGTAAGTCATTAGTCAGTGTTTATAACAATGTAACTGGTTTTCCAGGATGTTCAAGGTGTTGTTGTTGGAATTTCCATTCATACCTTCTTCTTCACTTCTCTGGTATACACTGTGCTGTTGTCTCCATATGCTTCATCTAATGTTTTTTTTCCTCCCCATCCCCCATGTTCTGACTATCTCACACCCAGACCTTTCCCTTCCCACTGCCATTTGCTCCATCTCGTCCACCACAGCAGCCGGTGCCCAGGCCACGGTGTTGGGTGGCAGGCAGATTCTTGTACACAGCCCGGCTGTATGGGATGAAGCACAGGCCCAGCTGAAGGTGTCGGGCCAGGCGGCAGTATGCAGCCAGTGCCAGGACCAGCAGAGGGGTGACCAAGAGGAAACCCACCACCAGCAGAGCCACACAGCCTCCATCAGTCAGCAGGTCTGAGCAGTAGGGGGTGGTCCCATGAGGGCGGACCTGGGAAGGCAAGGAGAAAGACAGCAGTTGGAATGATGTGGCAGAGGTATGTTTGTCATTTAACCAGTGTTGATATTTTTCAAACCTTTATTTTGCCAGGGTAGCTTCAGAGAGGAATATATTGTCAACACTAACACAATCACACACACCCACACCTGTAAGACCAGTACTCATAAAACCCAGAAGCTCCACTGGAGTAACCGAGGGGTGAAGTCCTTGCTCTAGGGCACCTCTGTTGTAACAGGGCAGTGCTCAAGTACTACTAATGCTTATTGAGGTCAAACGTCAGGGGCACCTGCATAGCTACTGGGCCTACAGGTGGTAGGGACTCAGCTGCCTTCCTCAATGTACATTACATGATGATAGAATCGTGACTGTGTGCTGTTTGAAAATTGCTCTTTGCTTTGGAAACAGTGTCTGAGTCCCTGCTACATTCTACTACATTTACTTTATATAGTCCAATTTGCCATGTCATGCAGAGATTTTAAAATTGGATAAAGTTGTGTATTGGCACATATTGGGAAACATTTTAGTTTTACTCTGTATTTTGGGTTGTCCATGTTGAACATATAGAAGTGATCCAGATATTTGGTGAAGTGCAGGGAAGACTAGATAAGGACAGCAGATGACGTGCTCTGTGTGGTATGTGTGTATGAGGTGAGGACAGACACCAGTTGGTAGTCTGTGATATAGCACTTTCTTTCTCTGTCTCAGACACACACACACACACACTTGCATGCATACATTGAATCACATTCAACGATCATTATCATCATAGATTCAAAGGTGTTCATCGGTAAATACTGTTTGTCAAAGCATGTTGAGCAATAACATTGGGGGAGTGGGAGAGGAGGTAAAAGGGGTCAGGCTTTGAGTGTGGGAGAGGAATGGAGAGACAGCAGGCCTGAATCATCCTTATCGCCCCATGAAGGATGACGTGAACATTTAAGTGCATGAGGAAAGTGCAGAGAGTTAAAATGGTTTGCAGGACCGAGGGAGCTCAAGGGAATTCATTATAGTAGAGGGCATGGTGACATTGTAACAGCTAAATTCTAAAGTTATGGTTTGACTCAACAGTTTTTCAGGAAAAACATGTGCATTAGTTTAGTAGTTATGTAGTTAAATACTTTTTAGTATTATGTGAAAAGACTAAAATTTTCAAATCATAGTGAATGTGAAAAATGGTACAGACAAATTAAATGCTGTCCTGATAGATGTAGAATTACAGGTGGCCAGAAAGAAATCCCAGCTGGAGAAGGAAAGCAAAACATTACGGAGGGAGTGAGATGATTTAAACAGCAGTACATGATTGTAAAAAAAGTAAAGGCTAGAAGGTGGGTGCAGGGGAGCTTTGAGGGTTTGAGTTGTAACAGATAAGACTAATGTAAGTATGCCCATGTTTGTTTTTGCTTGGTGAGGCCTCCTGTATGGCTCTAGATCTGAGCCAGCTTGTATGGTGAAAGGCGTTTTTTAAGAGTGTGCTTGTTTTTGCTCATGTGAAACATTGTGTTGGGGGCGTTTCTGGACAGCTCTTTTAAACAACATTTCCTCATATCTTGAAAGTGTGCTCAATGTTGCCTACTCTATTTGAAGAATCCTAAATGCTGAACCCACCTGTCTTTTTCTGTTTTTCTTCTCACCCTTTTATTTTCTTCTGATTTCTCCCCCTCTCTCCATCCTCCCAGGTCCTGGTTAATCCCTCTCTAAGCTGCTGTCACATGAGGTCTAATTGTGAGAGAGCAGGAGAACAGAGAGAATCCTGGTCTCTGGTCATTAAAGAGGTCGTCGGCCCACAGAAATGCCATCGGTATGCATTAAAAGTCTCTGAACCATGATAACTTTTTAGGATAGCACAGGATAATGCCTCCTGACTAATGGGTCAAATAGGTTGTTTTGTTTGAGTTACATGTCTTATTTAATATTTTCAGCTGTTATAATCACATTCTGCACATTTTCATATTTTGTCTGTTACCAAACCCTGTCCTTTAATCCTCAACTAGCTACTAAGCAGTGTTTAACTCAAGTGCTTTAATGTCTGGCTCCGGAGACTGCTGACCCTTTGCTCCCTCCAGTTCACCCATCTCCTCAACATCTGAGAGAACCTCAGACTTATCTGATTATAAAACGTCTCATCACTGATAGAGCCAGCCCCCACCCTAAGCCCAGGGCACAACTATTTCAAATTTTTGGATCAAAGTTTTGAGATTAGGACTTTTAGATTTTTAATGAAAAGATGGATATACATATCATCTGTTTCATTCATCTTTTGTTTAGATGCAGCAAATTCATGTGTAAACATTTCTCCTTCCCAACATGCAAACACATTTTCACTTTCACACCAAACTGCACTGGTCTCAGATGTTGAGGTATATTACTTTGACTTGGCAGTATTTCCTGCAAGCAAGTAATAGACTTGGGAATGTGGGAATTTTGTGTCCAGTTGCACAGTTGATGCACAGACATTTGCATCAAATGTCTGTGTGTTCTTGCTTAGTAAATTCTCCCATAGATTAAATAGGAAATATGGAGTTTGGGAAGAAATTGTCCAATCAACAAGTCTTGCAAAATGCTCTTGAGTGACCACTTTGCCAACTACAGTGTGACTGCTCACTGGCCACAAATTAATTGAAGATCAAACTCCTTCAACATGCATTAAGTGGTCACACTCACTCATCCACCCTCCCCCTTATCTCCCCCTTTCTTACTGTAGAGTGGCAGAGGAAGCCAAATGCCACCATGACAATGGCTGGCATCAGGATGGTCCCAAACACCAGTCCAGCGAGGCAGGCGTTGATCGTGGCAATAATCAGGTTCTGAGCTGTCACCAGCACCGAGCAGGCCCAGCAATCCAAGGACCCCCGCAGCTCCAGAGGACCTTCACTGCCTCCACCACCACTCTCAGCTGCAGAATAAGGAGGAGGTACAACCACACGTGAAGGTGTTTCTCTGCCTCCCCCCACAGCTGTGGTGGAGGCTAGGGAGTTGGAGTGGTGAAGATGCTGGTGGTGGTTGATATGTTGATGGTGGTGGTGTGGCGGCAGTTCCTCAGACAGGTCCAAGGCCTGGTGGTGGGCCCCCTTCTCTAGAGTACCAGTCATACTCATAGTGAACTGTGGGCAGAAGAACAAACGTATCAGCAGTGTGAGATGGAAATAGAAATGTTATCAGAATCAACAACAGAGGCAACATTTGCAGATGTTTTGAAACTGCTGGTCAGCCATGATTAGCATGTTTGGCTGGATGAGTACAGGAGTCTGGTGTCATAGTTACACAATACTTTTGAACCTAATCAAATTCCACTCTTCAAAGGCTTGGTGGCTCTGGGTTCACTTAGAGGTTAGTGGTGTTATCCATCGGGAAGCCAGCCTTGTGTGATTCTGTTTGTGAGGTGATGATTATCAGAGAGCTGATTGGCCAAAAGGAAAGGAGCTCGTAATTGTCATGTGTAGTTTGTGTGGTAGAGGCATTAAGGCTTACTGGCTTCAAAGTCTGTTTGTTATGTGTCTATCTGTATGTACGCTGATGTTTATACATACTGTCATGCCTGTGAGTTAAGTCGAGATGGTGTTAAACATAGAAGTTCAGATGCAACCGCTGATAATGATACACGATACTTAGATTGTGCCACCACAGTACATTTAATGTATAAGTTAAAATCTTGTCTTAAAATCTTAATATATAAATATATATATATATACATATATATATATATATATATATATATATATATATATATATATATATATATATATATATATATATATATATATATGATTTAAGGAATCATTAAAAAAAATCTAAAATGTTACAATCACTGGGGAATAAACAACATCAAAAAACCCCAAAACAAATAATGGCCCTTATATCATTATGCAATTGCAATTGTGGTACAACACTTGCCTTTTGTTTTATAATTTAACATTTTCTGAGTTAGCATCACTAAACACTTAGTCAAACACTCAAACCTCATACTTTCAGAGACCAGGTCCTGCATGTAAGGTCTACTTTGATCTAAGACCGATCTAAGTTAGATTGCATTTATTCTGTGTTCCGACAGGTGTTATATGGTACGCAGCTGTGTCTGGTACAGGATATCCTCACTTCTCTGAGGTCAGGAGACAGCCACACAACAGGGCCAGAAAGTGCCAAAAAGCTACGGCAGTGGAAAACTTCTAATAGGGATGACACAGTCAACCTGTCAGTGTTTCCTCATGGCCAACACGACAGACAGGTGCCTTCACATAAGCAATTTTTCCTGTTTCCTGTTTGAAGATATTTTACGGTTAAGGGTCATGCATGAATGATTTTTTTTTTAAGTGTTCAATGGTGGTAACTCTAATAGCAATTTCTTTACTCAAGATGTAGCATCATTACTGCTAAAGTACCATATTGTCATACTGTGTGATTACTTATCCGCCATCACTTTTTTGTACATGTGCAACACCTCGATGCTCTGACGTGTGGACAGTCTGTTGCCAAAGTGTAAGAACCAACACACAACTATACCTCTTTTGGTGGTGGTGCATGACAGGTCATATAACCAGACAATAATTTTAAGACATTGCCTCTGTGTATAACAAAAGCTTCTGCTGATGCCAGAACAGGAAGGGTCTGATGAAACGGCTCCTTCAGTTAGCCAATCCAACAAGCCGTCATCCAGCCCTGTGAGAGTTGTTCGGTGTCTTTCACTGTGTTAGTTCAGCTAGCAGGAGCTCCAGCATATACCCTACATCATTTCTCTGAATTGAAACGCTCCTACCTATGTTTGGGTATTTATTTGGTAAATGTTCACATGAAGCTCAAATTGAAAGAATGTTGAAAAAAAAATAACATCTCAGATTGTGCTTCAGTTTCACACTTTGTCTCACTTAATATCTGAATTGACGGTGGCAGACATTTTTTACTATACTGGCCTAGCTGCTTTAGCGTTGTTTATTTTCCACGTCTGTTTCCCATTGTTATCCCAAGTGCTGTTTTAAGGTTGAAGGTCACGCAGGAAGGACTGGCAGGAAAGTGTGTACGTGGTGACTCATTGCACCCCTGACTGAAAATACATTTAGGCGCTCCACCTATTTTACTCACTGTTATTATTATTGTTGGAATAGTGTTTCTTTGAATAACACGTCATGTCATTGTTTGACCCAAACTCAGGAATTCTAAGAAATAGTGTGTGAGGAAGTTAATGTAGCTGCCACATGGTGGCATGTGGTCACCCAATACATCACCTTGATTGATTCTTAACTCTTCATAGTGTGCAGGCAATCATGTAGATGCTGTGCTAGCTCTTGCAATGTTATCTGGCTTGGATGCTGCAGGGAGATTTTCTATTGTTCTATCATTCTGTTATTCTATTGTCTGGAACAAAGCAGCTGCAATAATTAATTCTTTGTTTCTCAGACCTTGTAGACTTGTAGCTTTATGTTGACCATCAATGGTAAATATGATCTTTCAGCTCCTTTCTGTTGTATGAAAATGACTAATAATATGATTTAAATGTGTCGAAGTGATGCAGCTGCTCTTGTACTCACATTGTGCTGTGGGCCTAGGTGGACCTCTTGCTGATTGTCCTCCAGATTGCTGCTGCTTTTCTCACTACCTCTCAAGATCACTTCAGTCCAGTCAGTCCTCCGAGCACACGCTCTCTGCACACTTCAGCAAGGTCTTTTTAGTTTCCTCTTCAGCCCTTCAGCTCTCGACTCCTCTCTAGAGAGAGGTTTGTCCTCCTTTCCTCATGTGAAGT
Organism: Chelmon rostratus; assembly: GCF_017976325.1. NCBI lineage: Eukaryota > Metazoa > Chordata > Actinopteri > Chaetodontiformes > Chaetodontidae > Chelmon > Chelmon rostratus. Next base: position 5,985,964 of record NC_055680.1, on the reverse strand, counting down.
CGGAAGAGCTTTTTGTGTGTTTTTGGAGGTTCCCTCCTGAAGCCTTATCTTTTTAGTGGTGGTATGTTGGCTTCCTGCAGCTCTGGTCTCCTGCTGCTTCTTGTCTCCACTATCCAGAGTTGTCAGTGGAACAGATTATGTCTCAGAGTCTCTGTTTTCTTTTCCTCATGCAGCTTGAAATTCCTGGGCTTCTGTGATGAAGTAGTAACACAGAGATGCTCCTTCCTCAGTGGCTGAAAACAAGTGAACTCCAAATTGCTGTGGTCTTTGTCTTAAGTATGTCAAACTTCTGTCTGTCTGCCCCCCCACCCCCCTTTCTGACTGAGTCCGCAGTGCTGTCTCTCCGTCCCTCCCTCCTTTCTGCATCCATCCCACTCTCTTTCTCCACCCACTAGGCTTATCAGCCCCCCTGCCTTTCTCCAACATCTCCTCTCAGTGCATGCATTCCACCTCTCATATTCAGGACATGTTACACCCCCCTTTACCCTGTCCCTGTTGCAGTGGGGGCTGGGTGTTGGGGGTCAGAGTGAGGCGGCATGCCTGATAAGTTTAGGTTCAGGAGAGCAGTAAATGAGGGGGGAGGCTGGCTGAAGCAGATTTGTTTGTTAAAAGTGGTAGAGAAGAGGTACCATGATGCTGAACATTATTTAAAGTATTGCTTTAGTGTAGGTGTTTTTACAGCAGTCTTCAAAGAAGGTAGTTCAGCTCAGTGAGGATGAGAATTCAGATGTAATGCACAGGAGTAAGTAAAAATGAACCTATGCATATTCATCAGACTGGCTCTTTGCATCTATTAATTTTTCTCTCTAGACTGCATCTTTTTTGAAGGTGATGTGATCGTTGTATGTATGTGATCTGGGGGTGTAATTAGCATGAACAAAATCAGAGTAAAAGCTTGTTGAGAGTGTCTATCTCATCTCATTTGATGTTTGTTAATGCTTCCTTTACCAGACAGGTTCATGGTGCTTGTGTCCACTCAGAATAATAGGAAAATGGTGTTATTTTTTTCCCCCCACAAAAGGCCTTCAACTCTGCTAGACACTGTGAAACTGTTTCCTTTGGAAGAACAGCTCCCTCTTCCTGTTATAAGATGTAAAGTAATCTGAAAGAGACCTCGAGTGTTTGTAGTGTGCAGCAGTAAGAGTGCAAGCCTGCACATGTGCATTTTACTTATTTGGGTGTGTTTTAATTAGGCTGTATCATAATACTGTTTTCAGTAAGGACTGAGCTATCCTCTTCTATTATTTAGAAGCATATATTACATAATGGTCCAGGTCCAGCAGTCTTGTTTCCATTAAATATACATATGCACTAAACATACTAAATTAACCAATATTAAAATACATGTGCTGTTGAACCTTTTATATCATGCAATCATTAATTCCTGTAGGGAAATGAGCTATGAATTAGCACCAGGGGAAGCTGAAACGGTTTCAATTAATGACATTTAAAGTAGAGGAAACAATGTTTCCTCCTCTTGAAGGACATTGTCTCTAAACATTACGTCACCTACATAAAAACATCCTGTTGTCAGGACTTCACTTCAGGGTAAGGATAATTCTTGAGATCAATTAGTTGAGTAACGACTGAACAACAAGACAAGGTTTGCACACTTTTTTGTAATGTGTGGTTTGAAAGGAGAGTCTGTGGAGGCTAAGAAACAATGTGTACTTGTTGAGGTTCAGATGATGATGATTCATTATAGCGGGAGTCAGACCTCGGAGCCGAGGGCCTTGCACCGGTAACATGATGTAAAGATGTGTGATGTTGTGAAGCCAAGCAAGAGACGTCAGTCTCCACTGTTTACAATGTGTGATGTAAAATGCGTGCACTGTTAGGAGATGTGATTTAGATAAAAGCTTGGATTCTCTAGAACACAGGATAAGAAAAGGAGGATGAAGTAAAAAGAACAAAGATATCAAGGAAGGCAGTAATCAGTTAAATGATAAGAACAGATCAGAGCACAAGCTAAGTAATTGGTCTTGTCTGATCCTGACTTTTCTACCCTTTTCCCTCTGCTTTGAGCTTACATTGTCTGTTTACTTCCAGCCCTCTGTTGGTCCGCATGCAGTGTGGGTAGATGATATAGATCTAGAATAACAGTATTTTGATGTCTACATGCAGCATGGTGGTTTACAGAAAAGGGCAAGGAACTCATTGACATATTAGTATATGGACTTATCTTTCATTAGATGATTTTTATCAACGGTTGACATTGCAGTCTTTGATTTGGTGGTGTTATGTCACTGCTGTCAAGAGTTCAGTGCTCCTTTGGGATGCTTTTATAGATGAAATGGCAACTATGTAATCTTTTCTCTCATGCTCAACGAGAGTAGCATAAACAAACTTCAAAGATTTGTCCATCATGATTCCACCATGTAGTGCTGATTGAACTGCTGAAGTATTTAGTCTTTGCGGAGGGAAGAGCATTTATCCTCTCATCATCACCTGACTGCTGCGTGGTGGACAGACAGACGGACGGAGGTGGTCTTCCTGTGTGATTTGAAGCAGGATTTCCTTCAGTCTGTCCAGTAATGCTCTGTCCCTCTGCTGGCCCCGTGGCCCCTAACATGACCTGAGGACATGGTGACCTGCCAGAGGTTGCTCTCTCTGCTTGGAAAAGCTAAACTTTCAGGCTCAATAATGGCTGTCAAAACACACAAGAAACTTGTTGTACAGATTTATTCATCCCTTTACCTACAGGAAAATTAGCTTTCTTTTGTTTCAGTTAAAAAAAACATTAATAGTATTGTAAGAAGGCAGCATTAATGCCTTAATTTGTCTCCAGAAACAATGAATGAAAATTAATATTGGCTTCAAGAAAAGCTCAGACATTGGTTGTTGCCTTTTCTCTTAAGACCACTGAAGTGGCTTGTTTCTTTTCATGAGACATGAAATGTGCACTGGATTGACAAGCTAAGTTTATATCTACAGCTACTGAGATTATTTTAGAAACACTGGATTAATTAGGTTTTCACTGAAACATTTTCAAGACAATGCTGGAGATGCTAGCTGAATTTTTTTTGGAAACAATATTTGTTTGAAACAATGTTCTGATGTGTAGTTACTCGACAAATATACTACCTTTCCATAAGGGCATCTTTCATTCAGTGTGGTCACATTCATATCTATGGCCCAGCTTGTTTGGCTGATCGATGCTGTACGGAAACTGGACAAAGTAAAGTATCAAAGTTTCTTGTTTGTGTTTTAACATGTAAACAACATCTGATAAGCAAGTTTCCTTCTGACTTTCTGCACTTAATTAATAGATTCCTTAACATGATAAAAAAAAAGAGAGAAAAATGCTCCTTATGCAATTCAGGTGGGAATAAAAAGGATGGTGTGTTAGGCAACATAGTTCACACACTGGGACTACCCAGTCACAAGTGTGACCTTGAAAGTGACTACTTCTTGCCTGTAAGGTTAAGGTGTTGTTTGACTTCCGTGGATTATCTGAAGGAAACTGAAGTCTTGTTACAGCTCTCTATTTCCTGCTCTGCTATCTGTGAAGTTTTGCCACTAGTGCAGTCTCCTTCCGTAGTTTACGCTGGAAGCTGATTTCTAAATAGAAACTTTTTCTGTCGAACTTCTGCCTTGTTTTTTCACACGCATTTCTAACAATCACAAGCTCAGATTGAGGACTTGGATGAAAAAACTGTGCAAACCTTTGTCACTGCTGAGTGATATGACTTGTTATTGTAGGAGTGGAGTGAATGGATTTCAAGTTTGCTGTGACACATTTGAGGGCAGTGAGTTGGCTGCAAAGGTGGTAAGGGTGTAGTCAGTGAGTCAGTATGTAGTAAAAAAGAGTCTGTTTTGGGAATCAAATGGAGCCGAAGCTTTGTATGTTGCCCATTTCAGTCCTTAACTTTTCAGCAGGTGATGGTCGGTGTTGGAAACATTTTTGACAAGAGGTTTTACTGTCAGTGATGTACACAGAATACTGGAGGCTTGTGTGTCATATGCAGACTAATGTGACAATGAAAATAATGATATGTGGGTTTAAGATTCTAATGAGGTTGGGCGATATAATGTAAAGTGAGACAATATAAATTTGTCACCCATCAGATTTTGTCAGTTTGAACGGTGATAAGCTATTCCATTCACATCTCCGGGTTTCTGAGGCAATTCTGTGCAATGTTGCAAATCAACTGAGAAGACCTGTCTTACATCAGCGTTTCATTTTTGCCTCAGTGTGATGAGGTGCATTGATTTGTCAGGTAATGATGTCAAACAGGTATTCCTGTTTGGGTATTTTATCTATTAACAATTTCAGCATTCATTTTTTAGACGAAATATTGCATCACAATACACATCATTATTGTGGTGGAGGATTCTGTATTGGGGTAGAGAATGGTATGCATATTGCCCACCTGTCCAAGCATCTGTCAGATAAGAGCAGCAAGCAAACCAAGTAACTGTTGTACCATCCAACACAAATCACGAGTACCTGGTTTACTATTTTATGTTTCTTGAATAGTTTGTCTTTGGTGTCTTAGGAGGAAGACCGACTCTAGAGACCCGTCTTATTTATTAATTTGTCATGGCAGATTGTGGTGAACCTCTGAGGCAGATGAGCAATGGCCGAGCAGGTCATTTGGGAAAAAAAAAATACAGACAAATCCTTCTCCCTTCTGGATTTATCAAAAAAGCGTTTATTATTAATAATCATAGTAATGTCACACAAATTCACAAGTGTTTAAGACATGTCTGGCTCAGTTTGGTGTGTGTGTCTGCAAGTATGTCTGTGTGAATTCTCTAAACAGTGCAGTTATAAATAAATGACCACAAAGAGAAGGAAAGGGGTAAGGTAATATTGCAACAGGAAAAATAGAATTCTCATTTTAAGAAAATGAACAGAAAAAAAGGTTGTTCAAAGAGAACATTTAGCACCATCTATCCCATTATCATATTCAACAGATATCATAAAATCTTATCTAAAAGCCCCCTACATAATAAAAAAAAATTACCATTTCTCAAAACGCTTAGGAAAAAGTCGTTTTGTTTTTTTCCTTAATGAGCATACAAACACAGCATTCCATTAGTCATCTTCTCTACGTGAGCAGTGTGCCTATTGTCTACAGGAAAGGTGGCATTATATTCAAGATAAAGATATTATTTAATATATATCAGGAGAAAAAGGCAGGAGTCATGAGAGGCAAGCACCAGAGAAACAGCAGCCTCCACTCCCGTGGACACACAACCCCCACATTTCAGTTCTTACAGAGCAATCAGTCACTATAAAAAATAAAGGAGAAAAAAAACGCAAACTTGTACAACCCTATTAAAAAAGGGAGAACATTGATATCCAATAAATAGAGAAAACATTTTAAATTAAATGTACAATGCCAAAAAAAAAAAATTCCAGGAAATACTAAGTCTGCATATTGGAACAAAACAATCAGAGATACAACACACAAACACCAGATGACAATGATTTTTTTCTTTCTTTTTCAAAGAGAGTTCATACAGAGATGGAAGAAATGAACAAAAAGACCTGATGAGTGTCAACTGAATATTAATCTCTAGCGGAAATAAAAGTATAATTCATACAAACACAAGATTTACAACACATACAAGAATCTGAAAGACAAAATTAAATCCCCCCAAAAAAACCAAAGTCGTTAAAACCCGTATGTTTTGAAGCATTCCAAACATTTGTATTTTTTAAAATTCTTAATGCTTTAGAAAAATGTTCATATCTCTATTATTAGTATTTTTCATTTTCTCTCTTTTCTAAATACAAGGCCAATGTGGTATATATCTAGGCTGATCTAGTTTAGAAAAAACAAAACAATAAATTATTTTAAAAAAGACAGCACCCCACAAAAATTGCAAACAGCATGTACAAATTTCAGTATTCAAGACGACAACAACAGAAAAAAAAATCTCTCTGGTACTGACAGAAATACGCCATTGAAACCATCAAATACCCTCCACAGCTTGTTCAATGGCAGCACCAACTGCCCCCTGGTTCTCAACTTCACTGTTGCCAGGGTTTCTGGTTGAAAGCACCGTCTGAGAGTAAACTGGTATGTTATTGGCGGCTTGGTATTTCTTTTTGTAAACAGTAATGATGAGTAAACGTATTCAACTGGCTGTTCGGCAAGTATTAGCAGTAGTAGTAGTAGCAAAAATGATCTTAAATAATGAAAGGGTAAGTTGAAAACCAAAGTGAAACTGTGTCTTTTGTCCTGGCTTGCAGGAGTTTTGGTTATGGCTGAGGAGACGCAGGAGGGGAGCTCTGTCACCGGGAGGAAGAGGCCTGGTGAGACAAAACACACAACAAACAGTTAATTTACAAATAATTAAAGTAAAGTATTTATGACTGGGCGGTATTCTTTTTGACAGTTATTTTTATTTCAGGTCAGAAAGGAACCCTCACTGGAAAATGGGGAATATTGAATAGAGGTATGTGTCTGCTTACCAGGCTGAAGGAGTCGTATGTGTTCATGAGCTCCTCTATGCGGTACTGCTCCAGCACCACTACGTTGGTCAGGTTGGCGTTACGCTGACGTGCGCAGTCCTCACAGTGAACCACATATGTCTTCCTGCTGCTGTTCTCACTTGTCACAAACAACAAATTGAACACCTCCACCTGTGACAGAGAGGTTAAGACATATTCAAGATGCTGGCAGAAAGGAATTATGTGAACAAGAGATATCAAGAGTATGTTTTGCCGAATTTCTGAAAGGACTCCTGTTGTAAAATCTGTGGTTTGAGTATCAAAAACTCATTGCATGTCCAGCGTTAGAGCACAACAGTACCCTGTTTATTGGTGAAAAGGTTTGCACTGTGGGTTCCTGCAACTAAATGAAATACATGCTTCTGTTGGTCACTTGACTGATATGTGACCACTTCAAGAACACCTTGCGTCCTACCATGGTAGTAATTTTGGAGGCTGCAGTTTGTGATGCTGTTGAATTGTATTGCATTATACAGGAGTGTTTCTAATATTTTGTCCACTTCTTCTATATCAACCTACCTACAGCTACTCAAAACAGCTGAAACAACTGAATACACTGTAATGTTATAGTCTAGGTAACTTTTCTTACTTGCAGAGGTAGAAGAAGCAGTTGCCAGTTTATTGGGTTTATCAGTTTAAAGTAATACATTTCAACACCACCATCGACTCCATGATGATAAAGTTGAATCAGCATTTCTACCATAGGAATGTAGCATCTGTTGCAACTAAGTGCACCCAATAAACTGGCAACTTAGTGTGTCTGTAATAGTGTTTCATGGTTAGAGTGACTGTTGGCTACTCACGTCACACTCATTGCAGTAGTAGGCAGGCTCGTCTTTGACCCGACTCTGATAGGAAAGCTTCTTGCCTTCAGCCACCAGTTGGTCCCGCAGGATCTGGATGTGCTTTATGGACTGCAGCAGGCAGTGTCTGGCAGAAAGGAAAAGAGAATAACATAAACATTAAGTTGCCATCAAATGTTGAAACTCCAAATTTTGACATTTTCTGTGTGTATTACTCCAAGTTTACAAATGTAATGGAACAGCCCCGCAGGCAGTCCTACTTTCATGAAGGCTACAATATTGATTGTGGAGGCTTTAGTGCTGTTGACTATACTGAGAGGGATATTTAGTTCGACCTCATATTAACACCTTCAAGTATAATACACTACAGTTAAGCAGAACCACACAACAGTATTATGAACAGTTCAAACCTTATAACCTTAATAAGATTCTATTGTTCATTAGTTTTAGCATAGTGTAACTCAAACTGGTAACTGATAGCAGTTGTCTATACTCACTTAATCATCTTGTAGGTGTCTGGGTCAGTGATCTTGACAGTGCGGGCCACATTCCAGGACACATGGATCATGGGGACAATGGATTTCACCTTCTTTACTTCATTCCATTCAAACCTCTCCAGGGCCAGCTGATACTGGTAAGCTACAGATACACATGAATCAATGTTGAAGAAAAAAAAAATAACGCTGTCTTACAAAATATTCTTACTATTTTTGAAGTAACCTGTATTTGGTCACTAGATGGTGCATTCCTTACCACTGAGAGGTCCGACATTCCAGGCGATGTTGTTGCACCAGCCAACAGCCTGAACCCAGTGAACAGTTCCAGCGTTGATCCACACCAAGTCTCCAGGTCGCTGGATGAAGCGGTACACAGGGATGTTGGCGTTGTAGAGGTCCTCCAACACTGGCCACCAGGATCCTGTCAGGTAGTCTACTCCGTGCCTGAGCACATATGAGGAAAAGGTTGTGTTAGAGCTGTTACCCATTACCCAAATGCCTAAAAAATAAATGCAAACACTGAGGTCAGCTTGCATTCTCAGATTTGTCTCCATCCACTCACTTTTCACAGAAGTCACTGATGGCATGCCAGTAGTTCTCATGGACAGAGAACCACTCGCAGTCTCCGGGGCCAATGTTGATGTTCACAGAGCAAAAGTTATTGTTCTCCTGGTGACCTGTGGATTAAGGACAGAATATACAATGGTATTTTCTTTTTTAGATTTATAATTTAACAGATCTTAATCCATGTAGTAATTTCTGTTACATATTGTTATTTAACCAAAGGACCATCAGTGTCCTTTACCTGGCGTTCGGCTCCCTGGAACCTTCATGTAGAGCTGGACAGTGTTCATGCCTAGGATGGTGTGTCCGACATGGCTCAGCATGTTTCCACTGGATGCTACACGCATAAATGCTGGCAGCTTCTGTAACTCCTGAAGCTGGGGCTTCCACCTGAGCAGAGATAGCAGGTCATAACTCAATTAATTTTACCTTTAGTAATGAATGTATAAATGAGAACAAAGGAGCTTTTGCTATGACCATGCTGCAGTGTTGAGGCCTGACCACCAGAGGGCAATGTATGTATGGAGACCACCATGTTTTGCCACAGAGATGATTAATGTCTTAGGGTGAAGTTGCTCACCTCTTGGGATCTGAGAGGTCAATGTTGGTGCCAAATTTAATTATCTTTCCCACTGGTTTTTGCTCAGCACTGAGGAAAAGAAAAATATTTAAGCATTACTACAAATTGCAAAACACTTCAGTTTTTTGATTAACTTTTTGCTCTTCTAACACCACATTTACCTGCTACTTTCTTTAGAGCTGTCCTTGTTGGGAGTATCAGAACTGTTGGATGGCTTCTTCTCCTTGTCATCATCTTCTTCATCCTCCTCATCGCTGCCCTTCTCCTCCTGAAGACATGGATCACAGCATGTTTATCAGGTGGATTGCAGCACAGAATGCAGAAACATGGAAATCCTGACCCTCTACCTGACATATAAAACCATATGACTGAAATAGAAAGTCTACGAGAATGGAGTAGTAATCGCAACAGCAGTAGAACATTTACCTGCAGACTCTCTTGGAAGCTAGAGGCCTGGTACTGGGCGTACTTGGCGATGGTGGTGTGGGAGCGGCTGCTCTCACAGGGCCACGTTTGACCTGTCCCACTGGGGTCCCAGTTCTCATCAGCGGGCTGCTGCACTTGAGTCCTAACTTCCACTGCCTGCTCTGCATTGGCTTCCACCAGTGACTTTGTAGAAAACAGCCCCAAGTCTAAAAAACAATGAGAGGGAACATTAGCCACATACTTTTGATGCAGTAATATGTTAACAGTCACTGTAAGTGTACACTTACTGAGTCGAAGAGATCCAGCCAGGCCCCTTATGACAGTAACAGGATTCTTGGGGTCTGTACAGAACTGCAGCAGCACAGGGGAGAAGGCATCTCTCTTACTCTCCAACTATAGGGAAGAAAAATCATGTCAGCGCAATCAAACACGAACTGTGTTGGCTTTTTGAATCACCATAAGAGGGCACCACTTGTGTGTTATCAACTGTCTTCAGTGTACAAAACATTAAAGCAACTTTATGTTCTGGTGCTTTAAAGAATGTATGTGTGCACTTTGTGATTAAATTTTAAGTTACTTTTGGCCACTTACTACCATGTATCATAATGGATAAAATATTAATTCCTCACATGTGTCAAATGATAGGCCAAAGATTGAAAGAGAGCTAGTATATGTATAAAATGGGACATACGTAGATGCTGGGTGTGGGAGGGTTGAGTTTCTCTCTAGGGATGGGTTCCTCTGAGGTCATGATGGGCTTGACAGAGAAGGCTGGGAGCAAGTAAGATTCTCTGAACTTTCCTTTCACTCTGGCTCCCCTAGAACAGAAAAAGAGAACATGTTGACAGATACAATACATACATTTCTATTACTACTACTAGTGGTGGTATGAAAAAATGTGGCCTGGTGAAATTTCACATCAAATGCATTTTTTAAAAGTCTTCCTCCACAGTGCACTTACTTGCAGGACCTGATGACTTCACTGGCAGTGTTCTTGATGCTGATTTCCTCCAGTGGGATCCTCTTTTCCTCCACCTCAGAGGCAATAAACGTCTCCCTGTCCCCGCTCTCCACTTTGATCAGGCGAATCTTTAGTTCCTTGGGTGGCCCATCTGACAGGGCCTTCAGTTTCAAGAAGTCTGTTGAACCTAATGAAGAACCAGATTCAGAGCCTTTTTTGTGCTCAGAAGAACATTCTGCATGCTTCCCTTCACTGGTGGAGCTGGCACTGGATGCCTCTTTACGTTTCTTCTTTTCTGTGTCATAATGACTCCGATTTTTCTCAGAGCCCTCCTTGCACTGGAGGTTGAGGTCACCAAGGATTCTGCGATCCTTCTTCTCCTTATGGCTCTTGCCATCCTTATGCCGCTTGTGGCTGGAGCTGGAATGAGTAGAAGAAGAAGAAGAAGATGATGATGATGACGACGACGACGAAGAGGAGAAAGCCATCTCCTCCCTCTTTTCTCTATGCTTCTTCTTGTCTTTCCTGTCTTCATGCTTCCTGCTGCTACTGTGGCTGTGACCATGCTTCCTCTTCTTTTCTTTCTCCCTCTCTCTGTTTCTGTCTTTCTCTCTGTGTTCCTTTACTTTATCAGATTTGTGTCTGTCCTCCACTTTACCATGGCCGTCAGGTTTATCAAGGGAATTCTTGTTAGGAAGTGACTGTTTACTAAGCATGACCTCGCAGCTCTTGCCCAGCTCTGCCAGAGAAGACTCAGAGATGGTGGTCAGCAGTTGCTCCTCCTTGACCACTCTGACAGGATTTATGGTAGCAAAACTCTCCTTTTTGGTAGAGTTTACGCTTTCCTCTGATGTTTCTCCATCATCTCTCCAAACATCAGCATCCTCTATTTTCAGTTTCTTGTCCTCTAGCAGATGAGGAGAGGACTTCACAGGTGGGACAGCTGGACTGAATGGTGGATTGGTTGTATCTGAGGTGGGAGAACCGCCTTGCTGCTGGCAGCAGATGTCAGGGCCCAGTGACAGTGAAGATGAATATTTGACCCCAACCAGCGCTGATGGAGGGGGTCTCCCAAAAGGCCCACCACGGTAAGCATACTTCTGGCTCTCTAGGACAGTTGCTAGGGACTTGAACATGCTGTTTACACCCGTTTGGTGGAGGTGGGGTCTTTGGGGTGGTGGAGAACAAGAGGGGGTCTCAGAATCCTCTTCGTCATCCTCCTCGTCAGCCTCACTTTTAGTCTGCTCAGGGAGGCCGTAAAGTTTAGCCAGGTCACTGTGGCGGTAATTGGTGTTCCCTACTCCCATTCCAATGTCAATTGATTGTTTAGGGTTGAGAGGTACATTTGGAAAAGGTTTAAGGTAGTCCTCATCCTCCTCATTAAGAGACGATGTTCGACTGCAGGGGGATGCCAGAGAGCCTTGGCGGCTGAGCACAGGAGGGCTAGCATGCGGATTGGACCCAAAGTCTTCCTGGTTGGGCTGATGCTTTGTTGCTGGAATGAGGTCTGGGGCACACAGGTAGCTCTTGATCGGCTGGACACTAGGAGGAAAGTTGTCAAGCAGACCTGTGGACCCAGTCTTTTCACTGTTATACATCTCCTCTTCCTTTTTGATGGATTCATCCAGCATGGCCATGATGTTAGCCAGACCATCAGGGAGCAATGTGGACAACTCTGAGGGCTCTTCCTCAAACTGAGCACTGTCAGAGTCAGCATCGCAGCTGCTGGCATTTTCCAAACCATGTCCTGTCCCCTGCTTGTTGAGGATGCCCCTTGTGGAAGTGGTAGATAGAGGTGGGGGTGGCAAGTTTTCTCTGGGAAAAGCCTGATACAGTTTGGGGGGCTCTCTAAGTGCCAAGGTAGGGAGAGAGTGTTGGCTGCTGTCTCTCTCCCTAGCTGAGTCTTTGGATTGGTTGGGTGCGGCTTGCATTGCCGGGGGCTTGTTGGGGTATACCGACTGATTCATCCCTGAGGTACTGTGTGTTGATGAGGGACTGAAAGTCGTTCCGCTGTTGTTGCCCCACATCTCCCTTTGCCTCTGCTTTTCTCTGGCATACTCAGTCTGAGGTGTGAGGGGGGGTGGCCGCAGCCTTTCTGCAGGAGTAGTGGTGGTGGGTGTTTGGCCTGGTGGACAGGGGAGTATGCCACCACGGCTTAGCCAAGGGTAGGGGGGTGAAGCCTGGGAGTTGGGGGGTGATGGACCCGAGGGAGGTGCAGTAACAGAAGACAGGCGAGGAGGTGGAGGTGTGGGGGAAGTGTTACCAGAGAGGAGTCTCTCCAGATTTTCAATTGCAGTCTGTTCTTTGCCTTTTGCACTGCACAGGTCCTCCTCCCTCTTTTGCTCCATCCTCTTTTTCTCCAACTCTCTTTGTTTTTTCTTCTCTTCTTGCCTCTGCAGTTCTCTCTTCTTTCTCTCCTCCTCTTGCCTCTCTGCCTCTCTCTTCTGCCTCTCTTCCTCTTGCCTCTCCCACTCTTTCCTCTTCCTTTCCCGCTCCTTCTTCTCCCATTCTCTCTTTTTCTTCTCCTCTTCCTGCCTCTCCCATTCTCTCTTTTTCCTCTCCTCCTCCAGCCTCTCCGCTTCTCTCCTCCTCCTCTCCTCTTCTTGTTTCCTCCTTCTCTCCTGTTCCTGCCTCTCCCATTCTCTCCTTCTCCTCTCCTCCTCCTGTCTATCCAGTTCTCTCTTTTTCCTCTCCTCCTCCTTCCTTTCCAGCTCTTTCCTCTTCCTTTCTTCATCACGCTTTTGTCTCAGCTCCCATTCTTTCTTCCGCCTCTCCTCTTCTCTCATTTTTCTCTCTCGCTCCTCTCTGTCCCTCTTTTTCCTCTCTTCAGCTTGCATGTGACCCTCTAGCTCTGCATCAAGCTTGTCTAGGGCCTCTTCGATTGACTGAGAGACAGAGGTCGGAGCTGGTGGATGAATCTGGGGCTGAGAGTACGCCTGTGTTGAGGCAGATTCTGGCTGATGATGCAGTCTGGAGGACAGGGCTGGATTGGATGGCTGACGGTTAGAGTTGACAGTGGAGCGAGGAGCTGCGCAGTATGTAGTAGGAGAGCTAGGAAGAGGATTTGAAACACGGCTTGTAATCACACTGTGCCCTGAGGAGAACAAAGAAGATGATGAGGAAAATGCAGGAGGTTGCTCCACTTCAGCCTGAGCATAGTATGATGTCTTCCCCTTCATGGGCTGGGACTTGGTGGATCCCTGCTGTTGGGGTCTGGGCAGCCCATGATGGTGAGACTGGTTGGCAGTAGCAGTTTGGCCTCTCTGACATCCTGGCTGTAAAAGAGCATCTAGCTGAGAGGTGGGGCTAGTGATGCCACTGGTGGAGGATTGGGGTACTGGCTCTCTTCCTCTCTGCCACCTGTTATTACTGCTGCCAATGGTCACAGGGCAACCAGCAGGGGGTGACGTGGTTAGCGAGGAGACACCAGCCATACCTCTGGAGCTGCCTGTATAGCCGCTGATGGAGCAGGAGGCCTGTGTTATGGGAAGATTGGGGGTGATGACAGGTGTTCGAGTGGAGCTGGTTGGGGGCAGAGGAGGGCTGACATGATGGTGATGCTGGGAGGGACCTGGAACCCGACTATCCACGACCTGATTGTGGTTCTGCTGGCGCTGAGGTAGCAGTCCTGGAGGCCTGTAGATGCCTGACTCCTGTAGAGACACATATTCAATTAACTGAACAGTTTTTATTAAGTGATCATTTTTGACTTAATTATCTGAACTCTGCAGCTGAGATAACAGTTAAATTGAATGGAGTAGAAACACATGTTGCATTCATCAAATAACCATAACTCTCATGGCTGCAGAGGAACAAACTGATATGGTCATGGTAGAAAATGTGTTACTGCATGAATGACCTGTACTCACTAGGGACTGACTGCTGGGCCTGCTCTGGTATCTCCAGGCCTCATGGGGCCCGTTTTGCTGTTGCTGAGGTACTGAGGTGCTGGCAGGAGAGGGTGGAGGAGGGGGACCCTGGTGCACCAGCCCTGGATGAGGCTGGAAGTGGCTGTAAGGCACACTACTGCTGCTGTTGTTGCTGGTTGCAGGAGGGTTTGCTGGTGATGTTTGGGCATGTAGGTGTTGATCTCTGTCTCCCCTAGTTGGGGTAGATGCAGTGTGAGAGGTAGCTTGGCTGCCACCTTGGACCCCAATGTGAGGGCCTCTCTGGTTGTGAGGACCATGTGGCTCCATGGCCTGGCAGGGTGGAGCTAGCCTCAGTTTGGAGCTGGGGCTGGGGTAGGAGGAGTGAGGGGACTGCTGGTTTACAGCCTGAGGTTGGAATGTGTCTTTCTGGAGCTGAGGAGCACATCCATGGTTGTAGCTTCCTGGAGAGGAGTTTGGTAGAGGGGAGAGGTTTGAAGGGGTGGAAGAAGCAGGGGAGGACTTTTGGGTGTAGCTGCCCATTCCATGTTTGTTGGTATCCTATTAAGAGAAGATGATTGGAGTAATATAAAATCAATTCACAGCACATCAAACAACACTGTCAGGTTCAGTACATGTTTATGGTATCACTCATCCAGTAAAAGTTTCCCTATTGATCGCCAATAATGAAGGGATATTTTCTTGTTGTTCAGACCTGGAAGTCCTGCGATGGAGGGTTCTTGCGGTCAGAAGCCTGGGGCTGCCAGGGAGTGCTGTTGTTCTTGTGAACGGGATTCCAGAAGGCAGGTTTTGGAGGGAGGTGGTGGACCGACGACTGGTGCTGAGATAACAAAGTCTGACCAGCGAAACGCTGCAGCCCAGGATGGGATATCTGCACAAGGAGTGGGACAGTACAATATTTATGATGCAAAGATCCAACAAACCAGAATGACAAAACAAAAATGCAGCAAAAATCTAGAACTGAGGTTAGAATTGCCACTCATCGTGGATGTTTTGGTATAACAGAAATAAATGAGTTTGTTCTTGTGGAATACCTGATCTGAACTCTTTTTCCTCTTGCTGGGGCTGGGACAGTCCTCGGCAGCTGGGCGAGAAGGCAGGTGCAGTGATGGCGGAGGAGTGTGCTGGATAACAGAGTGCTCTCCCAATGGAGGGCCCGGTCTCTTCAGCTGACCCCCAAGCATCTTCCCTGGATAGCCTCTCTGCTGTAAACAGAAAAATGACACGATCAGAGCACATGCAGAGATCAAGTGCAGTTACTGCAGTGTTGGTTCAAAAACATTCCTTTGCTGAAATATTCAGCCATAGCTCAGTGGCAGTGGCTTTGAATGGTGTGTGTCTTTCATGTGCAGCAGAAATGACAGCCAGAACAGGGACTGATCTATTTCTGTATGGATGATGAAATATGATCATAGCCAATTACAGAGCTCCTACCTGCTGCACCTGAGCCCACATCTCATCTCCCAGCAATGGTGGTCCCCTGGGAGCATGCTGCTCCTGAGGACCCCCGAACTAAAACAGACAGAAGACAAAAACTGTCAACAGAGTTTTTTTTTCATCTTTGACAACTGTTTAGACATGGTTTAACTCTTGTGCAAAAATCTGCCATGAAATCACCTGTGGCATTGTTACTGACCTTCAGCAGTTGGTTTGGCCTGCTAGGGGGATGATGTGGGTTGGGGGGTGGTCCGCCGCTGCCTGCATAGCCTCCATTATGGAGACGAAGTGAGTGCTCAGGATGTCCTTGAGGAGGGAGGTGGGATTCATACAGCTGACCCAGTTGCTCCGATGCTCTGTGGGGAGGTGGAAGATGCAGATGATGATGATGAGGAGGAGCTCTCTGCTGCTCCCTCTGTAGACCTGGTAACATAGGCTGTGGGAGCTCAAGCTTTTCACCTCCTCGCATGGGCCTGGTCAGCCAAAAAAAGGGTTAGACAATGTTACAAAACAAACAACAAAATCAAAGCACAACCTTGCTTCATTGTGCTTCATTTTTTCTAGAAATTAACTACCCTTTGCTTTCTAAATTTTGTTCTGTCACTCACCCATTGCTAAAGAATTTATAGGGATGATTCAGTCCGCCCATAGGACCAGGAGGTAGATGGGAAAGGAGTTGGTGTTGGTTCATTCCAGGCGAACACCTGACGAGGAACAAACAGAGCACACACAGTACAGTCAGATGATATTTCCTACTAGTTTTTACACTCAGGTTGTTGAGTAGATTTAAGCTTTTACTTAAGTTCTGCCATAACAACATGAACTCAGCTGCTTTAATTAGAGGTTAAACCTGATGGATTTAAGTTAACAAAGAGGTTTGTAAAAGTTTGTTGTATGTGTTGTCATGGCTACAGACCTGGCAGGTGGCTGCCAGGCGCGGCCGCCCACGGGAGCCCATGGTCCCCGGTTGAGTCCGTCCAGAGGGAAGGAATCCCGTGTGCCACGCCCGCCAAACTGCTCTACTGCGTGATGCATCCAGCCTGTGTGTGGATTTTATGAATACAGTCAGTTTACTCACATGGTTCCATACAGAAAAACCCATATGGACTAAAAGCATAATGTATATTCACTTTAAAAGCTTCAGTTAATGAGCACATTTTTAATTAAATCTTTTTACAAGTAGAAAATATAAACCACTATGTGATACTGTTATAAAGTGCCATGATCTTTTAAATGTCATGGCGTGGACTTGTGGTTGAATGGCAGATGTGTCATTACGCAACAAACCACAGGGTTCAACAGATTGCCTTAAAAATCTATTGCACTAGAATTACTAGTTAGCCAATCAAAATTACAGGCTGTAGTGAGGGATTCTGACTCAGAAATGTAATTACTTTTGAATGTTCTTATCTCTCCTCTAACCTAAATATTACAGTTTAAAAGAGATGATAGATAACTACATATTTCTATAAACTACCACTAACTTATTCAAGGTAAGGTAACTGCCCCATATCACACACCTGCAACACAATGTCTGTCATTAAAAACAATAAGGGAGCTCATACTCACCAAACTAGCTGTGTCTGTGAAGCCCTCCACTGCAGCACAGAGAGGGCCTCACACCAACACTGAGAATATCTGTGCTGTCCGACTCCTCTGGCTTTAGCACCAAGACCCCAAAAGCCTATTGGCTGCAGAGAGAAAGGGGAACAGGGGAGCCACTATGAGAACAGGCGAGACAGAGACACACTGAAAAGTCAATAAATGCCAGTGGGCTCTCTATTATATAGGCTAGTTGGTGTGTGTATGTGTGCGAGCTGGAGAGCTTGCCAGCAGAGAAGGGAGGGTGTAAGTACAATATAGGGCAGGGGAGAGCTTACTGTGACTGCAGAGGCAACCTGAATTAAAGCCTTTGTTTGCCCTTGTTTACATCTAATTCTCACCATTGAAATTTCCTTTCATTTTGCTCTAATAAGGTTTTTCTACCTAGCAACATGGGCATAACTTAAATTTGCTTGAAGTCTCAAATCATGAGGGATGTCTTTGTCTGGGGTGGGCTGCAATGAGTCAGTCAGCCTGTAGGGGGCGTCAGTAAACCAGTCGGTCCAAGACAGGATTATTACTGAGGCCCAGATGGCTCAGTGGGGAGCTCACCTATGAGGACAGACCTGGGGTTACTGTAATCCTTACCATGGGCCTCCTGATAACAAGAGACAGAGGGAAAGACTAAGAGTGAGAGGCCTTGGTCACATGCCAAGTGTGTCTGTGTGTGTGAGAGAGATGTAGGAAGCAATGCCAAGTGTGCAAGCTGCATGGTCGTGTCAGGCTTGTGCTGATTTAGCGCATGCAAGAGAATAGTGCGCTCTCTTAAGTGGATGATTGTGTGTGTGTGTGCTGCAGCACTCTGAAGAGTGTGTGCATTAAGTGTGTGTGCATGCCTGGTGGATACACTAAGGTTTAATCTCATTACAGCAGGCGTGATGGAGAGGGAGAGGGGGGCAGCAGCGACAGACGGTCTGAACAGGATGGAAGGATAGATTAAGGAGAAAAGATGGAGATGGAGAAGAGGGAAGGGATGGAGGGAGGTGGAGTGGAGTGGAGAGTAGGAACGGTGCCATGAAAACGCCCACACACCTTCCCACACACACACACACCGAGACAACACAAAGGAAAGCGGTTGAGGGGAAAATGCATAAAAGAAGCTGAGAGATAACTCCCTCCCCTCCTTGCTTTCTCAAACACCGGACACACACACACACACACACACACAAAACAAAAGACAGAAGGTGTTGAGATACAAAGAAGTCTGTTTCAAAGTACCTCGATTAAAAAAAAAGACAACAAAAGAGCTCCCTGACAAAACCTGAGAGGGATGTGTTCACACCTACACACTCACCACTGTTTAAAACTCCTGTTTCCAGATACTTAACACACATACTGCAACATAAAAATGCTAACTTTTTGTCATCAGTGACGCTGAACGATTCAAACACAGCGACCTGCCACCTCCCTCTACTGATTACTTCACCCTGTCACACTAATTTGAGTGATGTCAATAAACAACAAAAACAAAAACAATGTCAATATGACCAAGACCATCAGAGACGCACGTTTGATTTCTGTGTCTGTGGAAGCGTGACGTAAAAGAAACCAGTTGTCCAGTGAACTGCAGCTCCAAACGTTCAGGGCACAGAATGATAACATTTTGAAGTACGTGACAAGTAATGTATAATGCAATAGTTGGAGAGCAGACATTCAAACGCTGGTTATGATTCATTTCTCTTGCTCAGCACAGCACTCTTCCACCACTTTTCCAAAATTAGCTCTGGTCATACGCAGTCCTTCCTCCCACCAGTTCCTCCTCTCTTCTTCCTCCCACCAACTCTGGATCTCTCTGTCTCTATTTAAAGCCCAGTGGGGGATATTTCAATCGCTGTACACTTTTAGCTTGTCAGGAGGGGTGCTATGCAGTGTCACACACACACACACACACACACACACACACACACACACACACACCACCCTCCCTATCTCTCCCCATGTGGTTCACAGGGATCATCATCCACCAGACTCTGCTGCTATGTGAAGATAGGCTAACTGTCAGGACTGCACACGACACGCTTTTAAGACAAACTGAAATAAACACACACTCATGCTGAGCGTACCTTTTAGAGTAGCACCAAGTTATTGATTCACAGTTGTGTTAAGTCTCAGCTTCGGCCGCCAATCATCTCTCTGGGGTCTCTTCAACCCTGAAAGACAGAGAAGAGAAAAACATTCATGTCCAGCTCAACCATGCTTAACATGACATGTAATGATCAAAACTGTAAATCCTCAAAGCATATGACTGAGGTCTGAGGGTGGTCTTTGCTTTCAGTATCAACTGACAACTTCTTTCATGCTGCTGCGTCTCTTTTCTGACTTTCTAGACAACGATTCGTCGCTGCTCTCATCGCTCATGGCTTCCTGACCCCTGACGTGACGCCTGGTGTCAGAGCTGGGTGGAAAACTTGAAGGTGGCTCAGAGGCGAAGGGGTAAATCAGCGGGGAGGCCGACACAATGGGAGCGAGGGGGGCTCTCGTTCGCCCGCTCTCGCTTTCTCTTCTCACACCGACACAATGGTGAGACTGACTGTGCAGCTTAACGGGCGAGCAGACGAGGCTGATCTCGCTCGAACAGGAAGAGCCAGCCCGCCTAAGTCAACTATCACATGTGAAAGAGTCGCGCTAGAGAAAACACAGTAAAATAATAAATCACGTGGAAAAAGGAGAGAGGGTGACAGGGTGTAAATTTTAAATAAAAAAAAGAAGAAGAGAGAAATCTAGCAAGACACCCAGTTGTGACTGGTGAGTGCAAACAGGGACACAGTGGCGAGGTTGTAATTACCACTTTTATAGAGGGTGTGTGTTTATGTCTGTTGTGACCAAACGGTCGTCTAATCCAGTTGCTACCCTGGCTATCACGTTGCTCACAGCCACTCTACCAGCACAGTGTGAGAAACTCAGTACCCTGAAACCAGATCTTGTAGAAGGACGGCAGACCGTGTTACACAGAAGCTCAGGTGACACCAGAGTCATGAAATGTGGTTATATCAGCTAAGAGTTAGTGGGTCAGTACTGTATGAAGGAGTGTGTGTGTGTCTGCGAAGGAGCGTTACGCATGTATTTTTTCGGGGAACCCCTGATGACTCAGCACCCTGGAAGAGGGCTTACCCGAAACCGCTCACCCAAAACGCCGCCCCCCTGGGACACCGCTTACAGTCAGGTGACCGGGGGCGTGTTCCTGCACTGTCGCAGATGTGACAGCCGCGGGAACTTCTCGGACACCGTGATGTCATTTCGGCTTCCTATGAAGTGTGCCGCATGGGTTGATGGGCTGCGTATGTGTGTTTAGATCGACAAACAGGATGCGACGGTGAGCTGCAAGGGTGGGGGGGTTCACGGCTGAGAGAGGATTCAAACAACCAGACCACAAGTTCGGGAGAAATGACTGGGCAAATTCTACGAACATGCTGATCAGACGGTTTCACATTGATGTAAACTTCAGGTGGCTCAGTTTATAGCTCCAAGTGCTTGAGTGAGATTTTTGCTTTCAGTTTTATCTCACTCTCACCACAACAAGCTGTAGATTTCTCTCCATACAGCTGAGTACAATCAGCAACAGTCATTTAAGGACTGTTGCTATTATCTTGTGAGTCTCCTTGGTGACAATATACAGAGCCAATGTTTTTATTAATTATTACCAAGTAGATGACATGACACTTCACTGTTACATCAAAAATCCCCCCTTCGCCCCCGTACATCTTCCACAAGTGAAATCCCCCCTAATGACACCACACATCAAAGAGCTGTTCCAGTCAACACCCTCGTTGTCGTAGTTACGCAAGTTTGTGATTGTCCCAGCAACACTAGCTATCAGCTGGGGGGCGGGGTCAGGCAGGAAGCTTTGGCATCGGGACAAAGCTGTGCCAACTGTCGTCAACCACGCCAACCAAAAAGCTGGAAGGAAAATAAAGGAGCTCTGTTGAATCCTCTGTGGCATCTAACAAAGAAACACACAAGCAAAATAAATAAATCCAACATAATCCCATGTGACACACAAACCAAAGTCACGAGCTTGTGGCCGTGCACGGGGAAGCTTGCTTGGTCACTGACATGAGCTGGGGGGAACAAATGGTTGAAATTAAGATGTTCAGATGACGTCCGTCTCTGTGCAGTAGCCTTAATTTATTCACCCTCACCCTTCCCTGCCAACCACTGGCCTGCTCTGGTCCGCAGCCAGACAACCACACTGAGGCCATGAGAGGAAAATAGACTGGGGGGAGACGGAAGGCCAGTAAGGGCATACACTGCAAAAAATATCCATTGGTGCAAGTGTTAAAAATTTAATACTTTCCTGCATTGTGACCCTTAAGAACCTTAAAAAAGCAGACTTCTTTCATCCTGGTTGCAAGTATTTCTACGTGCCTCAATAAAATTTTAAGATTTAGCAATCAATACAAGATGAATGCATTGCTGAGCTGAGGATTTGACTTTTTGCAGCATGGCAGTGTTAATCAATACTGCCTGGGGAAAGAGCAAGAGGTAGACGTGCTGTAAGAAGAGTGCTGGAGTGAACAACCACGGAGGCTGAGACAACTGAAAACTAAAAACTTGAGAGTGTAGTGGCAGGCAACTGCAGAGTGTTACTGTCCGTGTAGAGTCACTGTGGAGCCTGTCTGATAAGAAATGACCAGATAAGGCTGGGAGAAGTGGCAGATAACAGAAAATAGAGCGAGGGAAGAGTTCTGGCAGAGGATGACGGAAAGGCCATGCATGGTCCTGACTCCCTGCCTCCCTCCCTCTCTCTCAGTCTTGCTCTGTCCTCCCTCACTCTCTCTACTCCATTTGGCCATTACATAATCAGACCCAGATAGAGATCGCGTTCTGAAGGAAACACCATGCATTTCTCTCTCTCTCTCATGCACACACCCACAGAGGAACAGGCAGCTCCTGCATCCGTCCTCCCCCACCTCGTTGCCAGGCTCCCTGCCTTTGTGCGTGCACACGTGTGTGTTTGTTTGTTCGCGTGCAGACGTCAGCAAATGCCGTTCCAGGACAGTGATGCGGGATAACTTCATCACGTCCAAATCTTTAAACACACACACACACACACACAAACAGAAGACGTCGTATCAGTCAGCACACTGTGTAGGTCAGCCGAGGACACAGCAAGCAAACATTGTTCCTGCACACAAACACAGAAGAGTCTGACCTCCATAATGGACGATTAGCTCCTGCTAGCATCCGTCTCAACAGCACAACACATGATCCAGGGGACAGACCGCTGACCTAACCCTTCACCCGGTCGCCCCCAGGCCATCTCTATGCTCAGCAGCAGCAGCCGGCCATAACAGGCCAGATAAAAGCTCGTATTTGTCATTATCCTGGCTTCTCACATCTGCTCTACATTCAGGCCGACGGAGAGCGCCTGTACAACACAAGGGGAGAAGGTCCCAAATCTTCACATTTACCCTCTGCTGGGTTGACCGTGCTTCTTATTTCGACATTCGGTACATTTTGAAACAACAGTGAGAAGCTTCAGGTTGGCTGCAACCACCAACCAAACGCTGTTTTGTTGTGGCTGTTGGTGGACAGGCTGTCAACGTGCTGGTTGGCTTGTCACCACCTCTTTTTCCATCTTTCTATACAGAACTGCTTTGGCGGTGAGACATTTAAGAGATTAAAACATTGATTTCCGGACCCCCAGTGGCACACTGATGAAAAACAGTTACTCTACATTCGCATCTGTTAGTGGAAAAAGAAAGAGAACAGGGGGGGTTACAACTGGTTTATTGTGGTGCATCTCCTCTTGTCTCTGACACACACACACACACACACGTCTGATGCAAGTGTGTGTGTGACGTTGAAGAGAAGGGGAACAGAGCTTGGAGGGGAGAGGAAGCTGTCGTCACAACCACAGGAAGTAGGCCTCCCTGAGGGGGGTGTGTGTGTGTGTGTGAGAGGCCTTGGGGAGGGGTCTGATGGCTGAGGCTTCCTGTTGAAAAGATATGAGTTCTATATGTCTTAGTGGGTCTACAAAAGCCTTAAAAGATGAAAGTCAACATATGTTACCAATATGAGTCTGCAGATGTGAAACGAGGACTCGAGTCAAAAACCCTGCTCGGTTTCAGTCGTGGCTCCTGAAGTACACCTCAGACACACAGTCATCTCGTGTGAACGGCACATGTGCCCAACTCATGACTCACACAAGCCTCGTCAACAAAAACAAGACAGTCAAATGACTTGAAAAGCGTTTACTTGGCTCTGACCCTGGGTGAAAAGCCTTGTTTGCCCTCCTTTTTAGCTTCTGGTAAAAGTGAATGACAAACATATGATGGCAGAATGAGTGTGTGAGTGTGTGTAGCTCCTCCTCCCAGTCACTTCTGCTCCCTGCTTCACTTTCACAGCAACTCTGCTCAGAGGAGGAAAATGTCTGGATTTCTCGACATGCAGGCGTATTGTGCACGTAGCTGTCGTCTGTGTGTGAGACAGAAAAATGACTCAACACCTGGCTTGTGACTCTAAAGAAGGGAAAACAGCGTGTGAAGCCTGACGAACAGGAAATCTGAGAGGACATGGTCTCATTGACGAGTGACAACGGCTTCATCATCGTCACTCTCGATTTCCACTTTTGAGTAACCTCAAAACACCCAAACTCCCTGGTTCTTCATGAAACAATGCCGGCTCAGAAATAAACAGAACATCACACTGCTGCCTCTGTAAAACGCCTCAAAACCCACCTCCCTCACACTGCTCCACTCTCCTGGTGCTTCTGCTCCACATCCAGGACCACCACACACACAGACAAACACACTGACTAGCTCAGAAATGCAGACTCTGCTCCCTTGGTAACAGTTGCCAAGGGAACCGGTGGCGTCTTCACCAACAGTTATAAAACTAAGCTGGAGAGACAGACACAGAGAGGAATGGGGTTTATGAGAGGTCTTTACTGATCAACATGTTTACTGAGACACAGGACAGGCTGACCTCACACACAACACACCACCCTCTTCCTCTTCCTCCCTGGACTCATAACATTATGTCTCATCAGCAGTCTGTGCGTGGATAACTAAAAACAGCAACAAAAAAGTGCATGAGTCCTATATGCATCAGAGTTAATGACAGCGTGTGTGCAGATGGCCGGCACAGCGCTGTTCTTACAGTTGGTGTAATTACGCACAGATCGTTTTGACTTCATCAGAACAACTGTGACGCAGGCTGACCACCTTTGTTATGACAGCGCCATTTGTTCATCCACAACAGTTTATAGATTCCTCAAATACCAATGTTGTTGATCCTTTAAGTATTTTTTTAATTTCCCATGATGCACACGGGCATGCTCGCTGGCTCAGTTATCATTTATTTTGCCAGTGTAGTTGGAGGTGGGGAAAAGTAGTTACAGGAGGTGAGCGGAAGTAAAAAAGAGAAGGAAGAAAATTCTTTCCAAGTTGTTACAGTGTCTGTTAGTGTGTGTATGAGTCACACACACTACACAGTGTGTAGGTTTGCACACTTCCCTTCCACTGTGGCATCATCACCGGTGGCAAAGAGCCAGAGATAACAAAGAGGAACTGAACTCAGAGGGAAAACTTTCCCTTACTCTCTCACTGGGCTGAACAGGCGAACAGGACGTAAACACCCTGTAACTCTCTAACGCCGATCTGCTCGCTCAGGATTGATTCAATCTGGAGATTCTTCTGTTCTCTAATGTCAAAAATGGCTGATTCTCGGCTCGAAACGCTTACGCGTTTTACATTAGCCTAGCGGCTCGGCTTGTGGCTGCGTTTGAATTGCTTGCTGCTGTATAAGCTCTCTCTAAGTTCGCTCAACTTCTGGACTGAATTATACCGATCTGTTTTTCCTTACCGCTCTCAGGTCCAAAACACAGCATAACCGAACCTGGAATGAGACCACAGCTGCATGTTTGACCAGTATTTATAGTTATGGATGTCTAAGCCTCATGGTTGGCTGGCAGTACAGCAGGGTCCTGCTGCTCTGTACAAACTAATGAGAAATGTGTAATAAGGATCATGACTCCATCAATATATGTTACTGATTAATGTAAACCAAAGTGTTTTTCCATATTTCAACCCTAAAAAGCCTTTTTATGCGCATATGCATTAGAACCCATATTTTATTGCCTAGTTTAGGAATTTTACCTCATCTGAGTTGTACTATTTCTGCTGCAATGACTCAATTTTCCCCCGCTGATTATTTAAAGCTAATCACACTGTATTCAACAGCATGAGCACTGCTACATTTTATTTGCCTGGCTCTTTTCACCCTATTTCTTGCCTTTTATACCCTTGTCAAATACCCAATAGAGTTAAATACCTGAAATTAACACTTCACGTATGGCGGGTCCTACAAAAGTTTACAGCTGACAGTACAGTTCCTTTTTTGGGGGCCTGGCCGCCACTGTGAGAGACCAGGATCCACAGTAGGCAGTCTCACGCTGCATGGAGGAATTCCACACTTGGTTGACTGAGTTTTTGCCCCCCTTGGCCCCGACCAAACTCTGAAACCTTCATCCTGCTGTCTGGACAAGCTCAGTGAGCTGTGGTGTTTGCATGCACTGCAGGAGACTACATAACCTGGAGGTATTTCACTGCAGCGCCGAGGGCAGCCGATCAGCACTATATACCCAGGTGAAGTACCTGAAATTCAGTAATTATTGTGGTGTGAATATAACTGTGCTTAATATCTATCATTGAATAAAGAACCGGAACAGCTATGATAGTGCCCCTTTAAATGTTCAGTATTTCTGCTGACATGAAATGACGGGAAATTCCTCCACTGGTTTCCAAACCTTGTGCCAGCTAACACGTAGAAGAACTCGTGTTTTCACGCCTCATCTGTCGGGGTGTGTGGGGAGTGTTTTGAGAAGTCATCCCGCACCTCCCTTATTCCCTCACTCTCACTTTGAGTCGCTCTCGGGAGAAGAAACGACACCCTTTACTGGAAAGGCTGCGACAGCACGGTGTCACGCGAACAGACGTTTCGTGATGACATCCTATCACTTCCCCCACCCGCTTCCCTTTGAAACACACACACACACACGTCACTGTTTGTTTTCTGTAACACTCCACAAAGGTAGCTGGGAGGCAGAAGAACCCCCAAATTTTATTGGACTGTCTCTCTCTCTCTCTCTCTCTCTCTCTCTCTCTCTCTCACACACACACACACACACACAGCTCTTGTTTCAGCACAACTGTCAAAGTAGTGTTAGATGAGTAAGCACTTTAAGCCAATGACCCATTTCCCATGCCAGCCCCACACATAAAGGAAAAAAAATAGATCAAAGTAATCCTCAACTTGCTTTGGACACGTGCAACACCCCCATCAAGGCTACATATGGGGTGAGGGTGGGGGCACTGTCCTGACACACGTACACACACTCCTCTTCTACTTTGCCTACTCAAGCTGTGTGAGTCAGTCACTATTGTTGAGCTATAGCCTCATTTCCACCGTCATCTCTCTCCCCTCTCCTTGCGCGTGTATCACTTCGATATTCCTCCATGTTCGTCATCACTCATAGTAAAATGGGCGGCGATTGTTCATTCATTCCCACACACACACACACTCTCCTTCTGAGATCACGGGACAAACGGGGGCGGGGGAGCGCTGAGGCAGCACTCAGCCGGCCAAGAGGGTGTGTGGAGCGATGTGGAGCTTCATCTTTTTTTTACAACCTCCGACATCAAACGCGGGGACTCAACGCGCCGCTGGGTTCCATGCCAATCGATCTGATAGATCGGAAGTGAATCTTCAAAGGTTTTTTTTTTTAAAAAGACGCTTTGTCTTCTTCGCGACCCCATGCCAGCACACTCCGCTCTTCCTGATCTGAGCTCGTTTATTGCGGGCAATAAAGTGACTAATGAGCCCCCTCGCCACAGATTCTCATTAACTGCTTGTCTGTGGGCGGCGAGGCAATAATAAGCACCAATATCAACAACTATTGATTCTATTCCAAAAAAAGACATCACCACGCCCCCAACCAGCCCTCTTTAATCTCGCTGAACTTGCACTGTTTTGGTAGTTGAAATTACGCACGGCTCAAACACAGCCATGTGCGCCAGCTGGGTGTGAAGACCTGCCGTAACTCAGCCCAGCTGACTCCTGAGGGCTTTCTTTGCGTCATGGAGAGCGTGGACCAAGATGGGAGCAGTCAAAAAGTCACTGCAGCGCGTCATTGTGGACTATGGTTTCCTCTAAAGGGGATCCTACGTGGTCAGACAAACTACCCCTGAAACCCAGACCTAAAGAGCAGCACCAAAACACCGCCCTTCCCCCCCCCCCAAAACGGGAGGTGATGCAAATCACTTCCTTTCAATCCGGCTCTTTGTGTGCGTAAGGATTGACTGGGGGTGATGGGGGTGGCAGCCATCCATTCACTTTATACGGCTGCCGACCTCAGTGATCCTGCCCACCCCCCACTCCTACTCCAGCAGAGCCACCCACTCCTACACACACACACACACACACACAATGGCGTGAGATCTCCTTACACAGGCAATTTTCTCTCCCTGTCCTCTAGCTCTCCTTCCCTTTTCTAGCCATGGGACGATCGTGAGTTTTCAGGGTAACAATGACCAAACTAGGACCCGGGGTGTCCCACAGCAAGACGAGGATCGGGTCATTTCACAGTTTCATGAACAGATATATTAGGACAACTACTCCGTTAAGAAGGTGTCATTATCAAGAGAAATTCCCTGAACTCACAAAACCTTACAATTTGGGGATGGGGGTTATTTGGGGTCATGTGACCCCCCCCCCCAAAAAAAAAAAAAAAAATCCCATGAACCCCACATTCACATTAAAGCCACTTTAATGACTCTTATCCACGTGCACTGAATGATTAAACATGGCCGGTAAAGATGATCAATCGATGATATGAGGAAAACAATTCGCCGAATTGAGGCACAAGCGCGTGGGATTAGAGTCACCCGTGGTTTAAAAAAAAACAACACAGCGAAATTCCCCCACCTTATCGATTACACATGATCAAGGGTTCCGCTTGATTACAATAAGTCACTCACAGCCGTCCTGAATCGCAACAGGAAAACACAATGGAACAACATATGGTATACCTGGGAAATAACCCGACACGTGGACGCTCATAACGTTAAAATTGACTTTGTCATCAGCACTAACCTGCTTACAACCAAAACACAGTCCGCTGGACTTTTAAACGCTCCCGGCTCAACCCGCAGCTCCCGCACTCACCGTTCATTGAAGTATTTCAAATAGACGCTCCAGAAAATACATCATTTCCAGTGAAAATATGTATCCGGTTCCTTGAGGTCCACGGTTGCCTTGATGGTCTCTGTATCCGCAAGTTTGGAGCTGCGAGTCTGCAGAGAAATTCCCGACCAGCTGTCTGATCTGAGCGGAGCCGCAGCTCTGTAATCCCTGTTAGTCTCTGCCGCTTCCTCTCGAAACAACCATGAAACTTGAGCCGCCTGACGTCCGCGGAGCCGCGACAGGCTTCTTCTTCTTCTCCTCTATTCTGCGCGTATTATTCCGTTTGATGGCCGCCTTGTTCGTCTCGGCGACAGCCCCGTGTTTCTGTGTCTGTCCGCGTCGAGCTCCTTTCCTCCTCTGCCTCTCACACAGAAGCAGCCGGGCAGGGATCCTGTTGCGCTCAGCTCTGTTTTAAAGGGACAGAGCCACGCGCACTCAAACACGCGCACTCCGAGACGGACGCGTACACACGCGTGACGTCAGCGCACGGCCCCGGAATTCCCTGACAGCGCAAACTGGCACCGAGTCCGCCTGCCGGTCCTGGAGCTGCTCCTCGACGCTCCCCCCTCCTGCTGGGTCTATTCATTTGTACCTTTTTATTTTTATTTCACAACTGAGCTGTTTTTAGGCAGACTCGTGACCGACTGTCGGACTCGGTGAACAGCCATATTTCCGTGTGACCGTCTATTTTTGGATGGAGTATTAGCCCTTGACGCCATATTACCACAGGAAGACAGATGCAGTATCACAGTGTTAGGATTAGATTAAGCGGACTATAAATACTGTAGGTCCAGGTGTGGGCTGTACAGGCTAAATATTCTAAAATAAACTTATGTGGGGGTTATAACCTACTCTGTATCATACCTTTGTGTGGGTAAATAAAGCACACACTGTGAGCCTTAGCAATACAAAAAGGCTTAAACTGCTCAAACTTCTTTTTGGGGAAACTTGCATTTTCATAAATCAAAAACAACCAATGCCTCTATATTTAGACTTTTAATCAACATGAAACCTTTTATGTAAGCCTGTCCTTAACGAAGCTGGAAGAGGCTGCATGTGCATGACTCAGGGACATTGTCTCTGATATATTAATAACTTTCTATATATTTAGGTAACACTTTAAAGAGTAAAATCTAAATAGGCAGTTTTTATAAAGGGTTTGTCAACTGTAACTAACAGCTTTATAGAAAATTAATAAACAATTAACTAATGTTTTAAGATTCAATTAAGCCATTTGAAGTACAACCTTTGGGGTTGTGAAAGATTACTTTGACTTGTATTTATTAATAAAGGGTTAATAGACTGTTAATATTATGGCCCAGATCCTCTGGAGCCTTTTCCAGTAGCCAAAACCTCACACCAATTTGCTGGCTGACATAAAACGTACTGCCATTGATGCGCCAGCACGGGAAGGTCATTACAGACACCAGACTTAAAAACTCTGGCATACTGAAAAATACAGAGCGAGAACGTAAATGTAGGATATAGATAGTGCTTATATAGTGCACAATCTAGATTGACCAATAAATAGGCAGATAAATGCAAGCTGTGGCGTCTTTGAAGGGTTAGTCATATTTAACTAAGGTATTATTTATTAACACAATACAGACAAGCCCAAGTTATATGGCCAATACATTTCTTGTTCCTCCTGTAGGTGACATTAACATTGTGCATGTCATGACTGTGCACACAGATGTCCAAGAATTACTGTATATGCTGTGTGCTCAGAGGCAGCCAGCTAACATCCTGTGTGAGGTAAACAAGGCTTTGAAAAACACAAATGGGTCTCTCTAAGGCCGGAAACATTTGTTCCAGCTTCTCTTCGCCAAGGAAACCATCCTGTACTCTGTAATAACGCCAAAGAACCACATTGGTACAACCAGCAGTATGTGTCACACACACACACACGCACACACACACACACACACAAGTTATTTTTAGAAAGCACTGGCTCAGCAGACAACGGGAGGCAAAATTAGTCGTGGCAGGGAGGATGGGAGTGTGTCATGGATGATGCTGAGACGATGACATAAGGATACACACACAGGCTGTTTATTTTTGGTGATAACAACTCTAAAAACAACAACATAAACAATAACTCCAGAACATTATGAACCCTCTCTCTGCCTGGGTACAAATCAGTGATGCCATCAGTCTCTCACTGTCTTTTCACAACAGGTTGCTCTCACTGCAGGCTGATATTGAAGGCATTTCGACTTCCATTAATATGTAGTGAAGAGTGTCAAGAGATGTGTGTGTGTGCTGGACTCAAACCCCTGGTGAAGTAAATGCATGGCATGCGTGATATGTACCACCAGGGTGGATCTAGAGTCTATTGTCAAGTGACGATGAATGTTCAATAACGTGTTTTGTGTTGAGAAAGTGGAGAGACGCAGCACAGTGGGGGTCTTTATGACACTGGAGGCATTGTGCTTGGATATGGATGTTTTGTTTTTGTTTGTCAAAGGCCGTGTGGAGAAATCAGCAGATACAGTTCAGGCGGTCCTGTATAGTGAGCTGTAATTTAGTGTGTTGGCCAAAGTCGAAGCATTTGCAGCTGCTAGTTTGCCTGCGAAAGTGAGTACAAGCGAGGGTCTAGTGCAAAAATGAAGAGGCTACTTTGATTTCTGAGTGATTGTGGAACAAAAGCTTGTAGCAGCCGATAATGTCTTAGCATGTTAATGCGTACATTTCCTCTGCAAATGGATGGAAGTTGCAAAAAAAAAAAAAAAATGTTAAGGTAATTAAATTCCAGATGATATAATTACATACTCAGAAAAACTTGCACCCTTAATGTTATAATCAGTATGTATATTATAATAAATCAAGTCAGCTGAAGCCAAAGACATTTTCTAACATCATCTGGAAGCTATTACACTCTGAATTGCTGCAGTCCTTAATTACCTATCATAGAGCTGTAAACTATTGCATTCTGTATGTAGGCCATATATCATCTGCTTCTCACTGTTGTGTATGTTGTCCACTCTGTTTCTGCACTGGTCTCCCTTGCACAAAAATAGACTGACAGTACTAAATGTTGCGCAGTCCATGCTGCTTGTTTTTTGCTGCTGTTCAATAGTTATGTTCTCTATTTTTGATATGAACTTTTATTCTCATCTTGTTCACTGTGAGTGAGATTATTACACCATATCCTCCATTAGGTGTGTTGAGAGAGTGTCCAAAGTGTGTGACTTTGCTTGGCTTTAGATGTGTCAATGAATGTGTGTGAGTGTGTGTGATTGCACTATAAAGAGTGTGGTGGGAGACCATTAGCCATCAAAAGTGAACAGGAAGAGGATTGCTGATTGATGTGGTCATGGGTGGGACTGTAGTGTACCACACACACACACACACACACACACACACACACACACACACACACAGCTTCTTCAGCTAGATGTACTGTAATGTACATAATAACGGTCTGCGAATATTAAATGTATGTATGAGCTCAATTTCCATCCTTCCTGTCCCACAACAAGGGAAGCCAAGGCATTACAGTGTGCCCGAGGGGTCCCAAATGTGTGTGTTTGTGTGTGTGTGTGTGTGAGTGTGTGTGTGTGTGTGTGTGTGTGCATGCGTGGCAGGAAGGGACAATAATGGGAAAAAAGATTTTTGTCAAGCAGTGTGTGTTTCCACAGTCCACAGCTCTTATGCATGGCTTGCAAATCTGTATTCATGTGTCTAGAAGGGAGGCAGGGAGACGTGTGTGTGTGTTTGTGTGTGTGGTGGGGACTTTGTGTGTGTAATTAAAGAGATCGGGGACAAGGACAGCTCCGTTCTCACACTCCAAATATATATATTTAGCAGCTCTCTCATGGGTACAAGCCCCAGAATTCCTGTCATACCAGCCACACACACACACACACACACACACACACACACACACACACACACTTAAAAAATAAACAGCATGTAATACTGATGAGGTCCAGACAGAGCAACAGTAGAAGAAAGAAAGTATGCATGTGAGAGAGTGAGTGTGGTCTGCAGTCGTAGGAGACTGTGTCCCTGGTACAGATGGTACTTCTCAGCCTCTGATATGTAGGATAGTGAGTGGAGTGAGTGGGACTGTGTGTGTGTGTGTACATGTGGCACAACGTGAGTCAGCCTTTTGGGTACACTGAGAGGCCGACAGACATGATAATAATCACCTCCACGCACATACTCACACACAGTCACACCACGAGGAGACAGCGAGCCACACAGGCAGTCAGACAGACAGACTGGCTTAGCACACCCACATATAGCAGCCATGTAGCCGGCTGAGTGGAGCACTCCAGCCCTGATAATTAGGGCCCTTACTCAAGGAGAGAGGGTCGATAGGGAGCCCTGCTTTCCCTCTAGTTTCTCAAGCAACCAGCTAATCCCGACTGTTGCTTTATGATAAGCTAAGCGCTTCAGTCCTGCTTAATATACTCACTATCCAAAAGTTAAACACAGTGAGGAAGTAAACTCCTCTTAGAGGAGCTTAAAAAATTCAGAAGACTCTTGAAGGAATACATCAGGTTTTCAGGAGATTGCATTACTGGTCAGTTTTCCTCTTAAAAGGTGAAAGCATGGACACCACAGTTCTCCATGTGTCCCTGGTGGGTAGATAATTGGCTTTGGTGCTACATGCTAACACTTAAGTGTACACTATAAGGGTTCTCCCATCAGCTGGGGTTGGTCCACGGCAGCCATGCTGAGCCTCCTCTTAGCTGTGTCCTGGCTATGCTTTACATTAAAAGATTTCCACTGGCAAACTGGCAAGAATATATCCTGAAACTGTTTGCTGTGTCTAATCAACAGTCTAAAACCCAGAGGAAAACAGATAACTATCATAAAAGACGAGGAAAAACAGAAAATATTCACATGTGAGAGGCTTGAAGGAGTGAATTAGTGGTATTTTTGATGAAAAATATTTTAAACAATTACCTGGTTATCGCTGGTTATTCAAAACTTATTTCAGCTCTAATCATACTAACAGCTATGTATTCCAAACACGCCAGTCAAACTAATGCGAGACACGGATCATTCTGGCATCCATCACTTGGGAAAGTTAATGGGAAAATTTATCACCCACTTGGGTGTTTTGCCGGAACACTAGCTGCTAACAGCAAGCAAATAATTTACCTTTTCTTTTAATCTAATGTGGCTTTGAAGAGCCGAGAGGAGCTGAAAGTTTGATATCTGACTCAGAGGCCTGAAAGTACACGACTCTTTGAGGACTGACAAAACACACACCACTCAAAAGAACAGTTGATTTTGTGAGATTGCAGAAAGGAGCAGCGGTGCACGCACACCCATGATTTCACAACTCACTGCCTTCTTAACTGATGAATGCGTGTGTGTGTGTGTGTAATGTACTCTCTCTCTCTGTTTTACTCCTACTCCTGTCTTACTCACTCTCTTCTGACACATCTCGCCCTGCTGCTCTACCTGTCTAACTTACATATTGTGCAGTGGGGCTTGTCTCTGTGTACAGACTGTACACCATTTCTGTGCTTAATGTATTTAGGTATTACCTGTTGTTCAGTACTGACAAGTAAATGCAGAAGGTGGACAAAAAAACTGAACAAAGGCATGAATCACCAATCATTCCTATAAAAGCATATAACTGCAGTGTGTCTGTGTGTAGGCACAGTGTTGTATGTCTGTGGATTAAAGAAATGACAGTAGGCTTGAAACAGAGTGAGCAAGATGAAGGCAGGAAACTGAACTGTGAGCTAAAAGGGAGCCTTACCTGGTGATCATGGGTAATGCAGTCCGTCACTTTCAGCAGGCCACCATGACACGTCCCACCTCCTGAAACCACAACATGGAGGAACAGAGGTCAGTCTTAGAGGTCGAACAGTGTCAACAACAGCAGCAAGGAGCTGGACACAAGTTCAAAAGCATACCGTTGCATTGCTTGATCAACATTCACACACACAAAATTAAGCATGCTCTTTTTATTCCATCAATATTCAGGTTGGTGACAATATTCAGCCATTTAGAGCCCAGTCCACAGGCACATGGGGATTTTTCTTTCCTTTACCTTTCATCCACACAAACAAAGTTTTTGGTCACTGAAAACGGACCTCTTGGAGAACTCCTTCCAGGCTGAACATATTAAGAAACGTATAGACAGAGAAAACTGAGTGTGTAGCTTGTGCGCCGTTATCTCCTTTGTTAACATGAGGTGCTTCAATTGTGTGTGTGTGCTTGTGTGGACAGGAGCTGTTTTTTTTAAAAATACCCATGTACGTGTTGACAAGGCATTAGCCGATGACTTTTTCCACAACCGTGTGGTCTGAAGTTGGTTTGCAGTGGTCACAGCGGACACATCTGTGACATTCCAGTGTGAGGTGAAGCAGTGGTCAGCAATTCATCAGCATTTTTAGTCAAAGGTTAAAAGATCAGCACCTCATTCTGCCTACACAAGACAACCAGACCTCATCGGTTATTCCGTTCGCTTGTTTCATCATGCATGCGTGACGTTTGCAGACTATCCTGTGGTCATGGTGTTGTCGATATGTCATTTGGTGTGGCTTATGAAACCGTGTGTGTGTGTGTGTGTGTGTGTGTCAGCCAAAATGCACAGCGGGGCCTGGACCAGCGCTGTGGCCATCTGTGTTTGTGTGTGTGTGTGTTCCTCATGTGCCGCCTGTTCAGTGATTCACAGTGTCAGTGCTGGGCCACATGACTGAGAACAGGTGGCACTCTGGTGTACCTCCCCACCCCCAACACACACACACATTAAAAAAACACACATACACACACACACCTCTGCTTGCACCCTGAGAACACATAGCACCTGTGATGGTGCTCAAACACTAAAAGGAGCATGTACTGCACACACACACACACTGCAGGAGCAGAGAAGGAGAGGAACAAATTGGTACACACACACTTTCTGTCTCTCTTATACAATCACATACACAGAATGTGCCCTTTTAACAAGTTGTTGTAGTTGACAGTAGTCAAAACCTAAATGTCACCAGCTCTCTAATTCTCCTCCTCCCCCTAACGCTTCACATGTAAGCCTTCAGCCTGTTCTCTCTCTCTCCTTCTATAACGTCTACCTGACCTTTGACCCACAAACACAAAGGCGCTGTGTCCACTTTCAAGGTGCAAGGTTCTTTAAGTGTTCATACTACAACACAGGGTTTGGCTTTCGTTAGGAATGCACTAACTTTTTTGACTGTACTGTGACTGTACTGTTGGTTAATGTCTGTGCTAAAGTGTCAACATGGAACAGCAAAGTGAATGATCGACTAAAGACACATGGAGGAAGCTGCTGTCCTGCAAACCAATCTGTGTAAGCTGAAAACCTCTCTCTTTTTCATTCTGCTCGTCTTTTATTCTTCTATTTTCCTCCTCTCCTGTCTTTCTTTGTCTCACTTTGATATTCTACCTACAGGGCTGCAACATAAAACACGCCCACACATGGCGGCTTCCATATGTTTCTCTATTGAGCCTGTACAAACAGAACCAACGCAACATACATAGCCTAAAGCAGCTTGTGTGTGTGTGTGTGTGTGTGTGTGTGTGTGTGTGACAGTTGAGTCAGTCGCAGGCAGATATAGCTGGCTCAGCCTTCACTGATATCGCAGCCTGGTGGTTAAGGCCCCAAACCTTTGAACTCAAGGTCAAATGTCACACCCCCTAAAGGCTCACAGCTGGCCACACTGTAAAGGTGGACTGGCTGTGTGCGTGTCTGTAGGTGGGTGAGGGAGAAAGTGGGCAAGCAGGGCCACCTTAAAAAAAAGGCATGCCAGTGAGAGCAAGTGTGTGTGTCGAAGGCTGGATTGTTGCAAGGGTCTAATATATTCTTTCATGACACATCGAGTAAATGTCACAAGGTCTGACATAATCATTTGACCTTGATCGATGTAGGGATTGTAGGAAGAGAAAGAGGGAGGAGGCTTGTGAGAAAGATAACAAGAGTGAAAGAGAAAAGGAGACCTTGAGAGGGGGAAGGGGGGGAGGGGGGGGGTGGCAAGGCATAAAAGAAAGACACCATCAAAACAAAAAGAAAAAGGCAAAGAATTAAACTTTTAAGCTGTAATTGTATGGAAGAGAGAGAGAGAGAGATAAAGACAGAGACCATTTGTGAGAGAACACCAGAGAAATAATGAAAGGCTGAGTGAGAGATAGAGAGATATAGAAAGTGGTGTTTATGTAAAGGTTAACCAGTGGGCGCCTTTCTCTCTGTGTGCTGGATAATGTCAAAGGGAGATGCTGAGGGGTGGAGCAACAGAGACTCTGCCCAGAGGTGGAGAGCAGAGGAGATGTAGAGGGTGAGAGGGATGGGAGGAGGAGGGGGATGGTGTAAAGGCCTTGAGCCAGACAAAAGATGAAAAAGGAGGAAAAACCAAGATGGGCTGAGAGAGATGAGAGAGTGCAAACAGAGCAGGGCTGATTTGACAGAGACAGATGAGGGAGAGAGTGTGTTTAGTGTTTGTGTAGTGCAGAGTCGTCTAACCCGGCATTTAGACCAAAACAGCACTGCGTCACAAGCAAGGGGCTCTGCTGGAAGCGTGTTGGTAGACGTACAGTGAGAGGATGAAATATGATGCAGGGAGTCCAGTCGGAGCAGTGGATGAAGATAAATAGCTTGAAGGCTCATCAGATGCCAGAATACTATTCAGTGGAATACAAACTAATCAGAAACAAGCATGTATTTGATTGGTCGACGCGGTGGGTTCATTGTGTTGCAGCAAATGGTTCAACTTCTTTGCTGACCGATCCTGCAATTTTTTCCAAGATGTGCTATAATTGCAATAAGTAAAGGGGTCTGTCAGCACACAGCCTAACTGCTCAGCTACTGTGTTTCAGTGCTTTTGTCTAAAAAAACGAATACCTGAATGCGCTACATGTGTCAGCACAACCTGATTGAGAATGAAAAATTCCTGCATACTGTTTGACTAACTACAGATCCATTTATTAACACAAAGTTTCAGTCTAAACAACCTTCTCTTGTACTTGTTGTCTGTATTTTTGCAGTTACTGTCTTTATTCCCTTTCATTGTTTATGAAAGCGAAGAGTGAAGAGGTAGACAATATAGAAGAGATGTATGACATGTATCAAAGGTCTCTGGCTGGAATCCAACCAAAGACATGGAGGTCATGTTATATGTGCTGCAGCCATTGGCTACCAAGGCAACCTAAACAACCTCTAGAAAGGAATATGAGCAAGCATTACAATGGTTCCTATAATCTAAGGACCAATGAAGTGAGGTCATGTAGCAAGAGAAAAAAAATATGTCATTAAGCAAACACAATGTTTTAATACATTTTATAGAAAACCAGTACCATTGTGTAAGAAACTACGCATAAAGGCCACACAAGCGGGTGCTCCATCCCCAAAACAGACACACATACTGTATGTTGTATAAAACTACAAACGCACAGATATGTATGAACATATGCCACACACACATCCATATATGCTGTGCATATGCATTAAAGCACACGTACTTCTGACCAACTGATGCAAGCGCTTGTGTGTACAATCTGACACCTGTGTTCCTTTTTACAGGAGGCCTGTCTCACTGCTTTGCTGCGTGCTGCACATACTGACCTACTGCACAGTAAAATCAGCTTAACACATTTACGTAATGGTAAAAACACACACACACATACATACACATATCTCCTCAGCTTGTGTGAGCCTGCATGGCGTGAGCAGAGTATCCATGCTTGGGCTGCTCCAGCCCTTAGTCACTGGTGATTCAGTAGGTGTCTTCAAGTTAGGGCAGCAAGCTTCATACCTGCACACATACATACACACACACATGCACATACAATAGCAGGCTGCTGCAGGAGTGGTAAATGACAGGGTTTTCTCCTTCAGTGTCTTTCAGGCTGCATTCAGTGTCTGCCTGCCTGTCTCTTGGGACAGGTTAAATCCTTAAATGAAGCTTTAGCAAAATCACCAGCCTGGGGTGGGGGCTACGATACGAGCGCTGATCAGCATGCACACATGAAGGAGCAACCAATGAGAGAGGAACAACTTGTGAACAACTTCAGAGCTCCTTGGAATGCTGTCGCACCACATCCAGGATGTGGGCAGACATTTGTAAGAGGGTACCGTTGTTCATGCTGTTTGAATGACAGGAAGGTTTCTTTCTCCTCCCTCGTCGTTAATCATGCAAAAGCCTGTTTTACAGATTCTATCAATAGTGGGGAATCATTTTTTCTCCCTCAGTTGTCTATTTAAAACTGTTCAGAGTGGATGTTCTTCATGTGTTTCCATGTTTCTACATGTCTCTTCCAAACCTCTAAAAACTGAAACAGATATTAAGACTCATCTGTTTTTGCATTTTCTGTCAGATCTGCTGCTATTTAAGAAGCTACGTGGCAAACACATCAAATGCCACATCACTCAAACCCAATAAACTGGATTCAAACTGGGTGGGGAAGGCATTATTTTTGTGTGCATGCATGAAAGAGGCAGCGAGTCTGTTTTCTGTCTCCTTTGCCTGTAAACATGCATGTGTTTGCGCGGCCAGAGCTGGCAGAACTACAGACAGTGAGGAGGAGTGTCAGGTTGACTGTGGTTGAGGCTGTTCGGCTCGGTGAACTTCTGCCACATGGCTTCAGTAAAAGGTCATGGTCAAAACCAAGCCTGGCTCACAAACCATCGCACCCACTCTGACTCCCACACACACACGCACACACGAGAAACGGATGGATAGATGAAGTGACAGACAAGACAGACAGACTGACTTCCTCTTTGGGGACAGGCAAGAAAATGACACCCACTTAAAGAGGAGGAGGGTGACAGACAGACTCACTGACTAAAGCCACGCCACAAACGCACACACACACATGCCGAGACTGTCTGAGAATCCAGCAACAACAAACAGGAGGACAGAGACAGACAGAGAGAAGGAGAGAAGACAAGAATGAACAGTTGGTAATAAATCGTGTCTAGACAGACGCTAATGAAAGCAGCCCGGCTGTGGCTGCTGCCAAAATCAAGACCTGTGAACAGTATGATTATGTGCGTGTATGTGTGTGGGAGAGAGAGAGTTTGTGAGTGTGTGTGAGAGATGTTTGTGCAAGTACATGTAAATGAGCGTTTGATGAACATAACCCTTTAAACACTTGTAAAGTGCTGTTTTTACCCCCACTGTCATTTCTCTTTCTCTCTCTCTCTCTCTCTCACACACACACCACACCACACCAGCCAAGCAGAGTGCATCCCTCACAGCTGCAGAGAGGATTCAGAGCCACAGCAGTCGACACTGGCAGTCTCGTGACGTCAGTTCTGCAAAATTATACATGGCTTTGCCGTCAAAGCCTGAAACTTTTGACTAAAAACAGCATCTAATGTACCTTAGTGCAGACGCACATAGCAGAGCCTCCCTGGCTAACCCTGAAAAACACAGCCGTGGGTACTTGAATACTTCTTTCTCAACTGCCACAGTCAAGCCAAAACTTCCACTGGTACAGAGAGATTATCAAAACTCACAGGTGTGGAGTTTTTACAGAATAATCCAGCATAGTGCCACAAAAACACACACATGTGCAAATATATCGGCACTTGGCCGTTGATGGGTTGATGGTGGGTGGTTGCAAAATTTTAATACATCGCCCAACCCTAATGCTGACACACTGCTTGTAGCTCAAAAACAACAACAACATCAGAATGAAGGGGAGCAGGCAGCCGGCGTGCCTGAACTCGCTTCACACACACGCAATCTGAGAAATGTGGCCTGAGGCGTCCCCTTCATACAAGCTCAACAGAATAAACACGCTGGAAAAGAAGAAGAGAAAATGCTCTTTTTGTTGAGTGGTCAGTGATGGGACTCTGATAATGAGTCACAACAACAGCAATTCCTTCAACCTTTAAGGAACTCCGCATATGTCTGCCATTTGGTGTGCGTGTGTGTGTCATGTTTACTAGGAAGGTGTGTTTAAGGCTGTAGGTATTAGGATGCACTGTTACTGTCTCTGGCTGAGTGTGTGAGAGGTAGAGTTGATGAGTGGTCAGGCAAGCCCTGCCAAGCCCACATACCAGTGCAGAGGTGCTAAACTGTACTATCCAGTTGCACAATGCCATTTAAGTTAACCGTCACATACCAAAAACACTGACTCAGGCCTTTATAATCACACCACTGTGTGTGTGTGTGTTCACTCCAAACCGCAATGATTTCATACCTAATAAATATAAAAGGCTGGAAATGGAAATTTCTCATTTGCAACCACACCGGTGAGTTGAACAATGAGGGTGTGTTTGAAAGCAAAAGTGAGCTGAGAAACAGCATGTAAAAACACAATAGAGTGTGTCTGCATAGGTTAATGTGTGTGCATGTAAATTGTGTGTGTGTGTGTGTGTGTAAGTGGATGTGTGCTTGAGCTGCATCCTCTGCATCTGCTCACAAAGACTCCTTTATCTGCTGTGGCACACATGATCCCCACATGGTGGCTCATACCGTCTTCACAGGACCACACACACACACACACACACACACACACACACACACACAAAGACTCGCGCACACACTCACATATGTACTTGCACAATATGACAAGCACTCAATCACTTTCGCCAGCAAGTAAGCATAAAACCCCATAATGTATACATACACCCCCCCCCCTTCCTATAGGCTGAGCTCTTAAAGGCAAAGTATCAGTGTCTGGGCATTTAAAGGGGAGGGAGGCTGTCTGGCTGCTCTCCAGATACTGTGACCCCACACTTCCTGCACTGGTTAGGCGCCACAGCAGACAGGCGCACACACACAGATCCATACATAATCACACAACAGATCTCAACGCATATATAGAGTACACAGATACTTCAGACAAAAGAGGGTGGGTGTGCAATATCTATCAAGGTGGAAACGCCAGAACAAAGAAACTAAGTCAAGCGAGGAGAAAAAAAGCAGAACAGAATGAAACAGAGAGAAGTTCTGCAAAAATCTATTTCACGGTGTGGATGAGACACATCTCACATTCTCTGTCACCACACCTAATCTGAAGGGCATATGAGAGGTGAAGATACTATAACCTGGCTCCAGATAATCTATGGTCTCATTCTATCCACACTGGAAAGAAATGTGAAATAATGATTTAATCTTGCAGCCTTTTTTGCCACTTTCTGTTGTATTGGACATCTCAGTGGGAACAAAACAATTAATTTTAAAACTCTTTGCACTCCCTGCTGTTGGCTGATTGCAGCATTGGTGATAAAAGAGCTGGATCTCCACTCTGCTGCTGCACACTTAAATAAATCAGCTATATGCCTGAAATAAAAATGGAAAATTAAAGTGGAGGAAAAATGCTTGTAGCGGTGAAATTGTTTTGATGGCCAATGACCAGCTCCTCCTGAGACTGCCTTGACTTCAACACTGCTGATGTCAGCGGGGAGTGTTTTGTGTGTGTGTGTGTGTGTGTGTGTTCAGGAGCGTATGCCATGGTCATAATGTCCCTCCCATGTTGATACATTTGATACCAGCATGAAAAATGGACGACCAATATGAGTTCTGTCATGTCAAATATAAATAACCAAAGACAGCTATAAATATTGTAATGGTGAGTGTAGTGTTACGTGTGTGTGTGTGTTAGATACAGTATGAATATAACATGCAGTGGGAGGGACTGAAGTGACTTTATACTGGGGCGGGATTTCACTATTCCCAAATCTCTCAGCGTCGTCATGGAAATACTCTGCCAATCTTGTTGTAATCATTGCTGTAATCCTCTTCCATAGGAATTCAAGTGCAGAGAGCCTTATTAACACACACACGCACACACACACACACACACACCTAGTTTCTGCTAAAGCTTGATCCTTCTACATCTTGTGTCTTTATATTTGAGGTGTGTGCAGTATGCATGTCTCTGCCCTTGTATCTGAAGTGTGCGTGCATGTGTGCATAACCATGTGTCAAAGACATGCCTGTGTGCGTTTTTGTGTGTGCGCAAATGTGTGTCCTTGACCAGCTGCACAGGGCAGAGGAAATGAGGCGGAACTCAATCTGGTCCACACCTGTCTGTCTCTCTCTCTCTGGGGGGAGGAGCCTAGGGCCTCAAACACACTCACTGTTCACTGTGCTGTTCACATTCTGTGTGAGCAGATAGATTATGCATGCAGCAGCCAGCTAAGGAGCTTGGATCTATTAATGTATGCACCGAGACAGTTTTATGTTTGTGTACGCTCCATGAGAGAGGGGGAAGGACAGGGAGTGAGGGTGAGAGAGCAATGATGTTGCGTGATGGGGTGAGAGAGGGGGGAGATATTAAAAGAGTGACACACATAAGTATAGCGAAACAGAGGACGACGGAGACAGGCAAGAGGGGGAGGCTTCTTTAGGGGAAAGCAGACAGGGATGAGTTGGATGGAGAGAAGATGAAGAGATCGGAGATGACAGCCTGAGCCACACAAGGACAGAGAGAGAGAGAAAGGCAGAGAGACAGAGAGAGAGACTGCACTGTTATGGGAGGGTGGGGGTTACTCTGGGACGCCAGAACCCAGTGACATGACACAGATGCACTGTGCTACTGTGCAGAGAGCAGAGGGGAGGAGGGTACAGAGCGGCAGAGGAGGAGAAGAAGAAGAAGAAGAAGAAGAGGGGGATGGGTGTGTGAGAGCTCACTGCCTCTCTGCTGTGGTTCTACACTGTTCTGTGGGGAAGGTGATGGCAAGCTCAGTGTGGAGATGAAAACGTGTCCTTTCTTGTTGAAAGGAGCTACATGTAAGATCAGTTCATCATTATAGAACATTATTATAATTACTGCACACCCGGCACAAAACACAGCTGCAGAACTAATGCAAGTTAACTCAAGCAGATGACTTCATATCACCCCTGTTCTGGCCACGAAACACGAAATCTGCCAGTTAAAGCCAGTGTTCCCCTTCTGGGCTACTGTAGGAACATGGAGGTGCAACATGGCAGCTTCTGCTCAAGGGAACCCACTCCCTCTGTAGATATACAGAGCTCATTCATAGGTAACAAAAACTTATTTTCAGGTTATTATACATTAATGAAAACATAATTGTGAATATTATGTTCCATTTCTGCTGTATTCTGCCAATAGACTCCCCTATATCTTGCACACTGGTCCTTTAAAGAACTTCATTGGCTCACTGTGAGCTAGACAGTATATTACTGAATTGCTGACCCCTTACCAGTATTATTATTACTGAATATACATGTGTGTGTCACCATCATCAGTCTGGTCTGTCACAAAGTCAGATTCTGCTGAAAATCTGCTGCATTGTTTTATAGCACAAAACAGAAAGAGGGCACTGTGCAGGTAGAGGTTCAGCTTTATGAATTTATGTAATAGCCAAACGGGGAAGGAGTCCAAAGTCTCTCTGCCTTCTTTTATCTGTTACAGCGATGTGTTGTGTCATTCAGACAGAGATGACTTTTAGGTTAATGCTCCTTCTGACTTCATTCAGACATGACAGGACATTTGCAGCTGGCATGAATGAACTGTTGGTCAGATTCTTGTAGTGGATGTGTGAGAGCTTTTCAGCTTCTACCGCCTGTCGCACCACGAGGAGAAAATAGTTTTTACAGACTGATCTGATATAAGATCGACCTCCACACCAACTTAAATTTGCCTCTCCCTAGTTTAAACTCATTTTGTGCATGAGAGAGCTCGACTGAGATATTACATGTATGACAGTGATTTTAGAAGACAAGGACACAACGCATGTTTCTCTCTGTTTAACCTGCATTCAGTTCCCACTTTGAAAGCGCCACCTTCAAAATGTTACTAGGTCCGACCTAGATGGCTGTTGTGACTTTTATGTAAAAGTGACTCAAATGCTCATTCAGCCACGAGACAAAAATGTAAAATTGCCAACAGATTGACATAAAGGGCTGCATTTCTGAAACGAACCAAAGGAAAAATTGCCTCCAACATGTTTATCCTGCTCTGTAAAGCTTCGATAAACACCAGGGAGGGACAGAGTGGCAGAAGAAACAACATTCATCAACATCTTTGTGGCAGGAAGCATACAGGGTGTATAGGAACTGTAGTCTTAATGATAGTAATAGAAATGGTTTGACATCAAGGCTGTCAATCATTTCCACCATTACTCTCATTGGTTTACAGTAATTATACGGACATACTTCAATCTGACGAGGATGTTTGAAAATGTGACATGCAACCATTTAATGGGAAACAGACTCAGATGCACACA
This sequence comes from Chelmon rostratus, assembly GCF_017976325.1. Classification (NCBI taxonomy): domain Eukaryota; kingdom Metazoa; phylum Chordata; class Actinopteri; order Chaetodontiformes; family Chaetodontidae; genus Chelmon; species Chelmon rostratus. The sequence continues at coordinate 5,941,428 of NC_055680.1, read as the reverse complement.
TGGCGGCATATAGAAATTATATATGCCATCCTGTCTGATAACACACACACCCACACACATGCACATGGTCTCATTTTCAAGTTGCATGCAGAGAGCCTTACAGCAGAAGAATGGGTCTCCACCCACGCACACAATCACTTGTATTTCTTTTCACTACAGAAGGCCTAACATTACCATACATATATGCATGCAGGCAGGATATCAGTCTACCAACATGTAACAGCAGAGCCCTCCATCCATCCATCTCATCCCCTCACCCTCTTCCCCCATTCATCTCATCCCCTGCTTCCCTCCATTCCTCCCTTCACACCTGCCAGGCCTACAGCAAGGTCACACACCTCAATTACCCTGCACACACACACACACACACGCACACACACACGTACACGCATGCACGCATGCATGCATGCATGCGCGCACACACACACACACACACACACACACACACACACAGAAAGAGCAAGGGAGGGAGTGCGATAGGGAGGGGAGATAAGAAAGGATGGGGCGAGAGCAGATTTCACGCTACCCTGAGCACTGGCTAGCATGCACCAGTGTTTCTGACATTATTTATGATGTGAAATGTTCAGTACCTGCCCTGTCCTCTCTGCTTTATCTCCCTCTTTGTGTCTCAGCTTCAGGCCAGAAGCATCACTCTTTGATAAATACCTTTATTGGCTAGCCATATGAATACTAACAAATTATGGCATGTGTAAAAAATCTGTGTAAAAACAAACCCACAGGAATGTAGCTTTTACCCTCGCTGATTTATACAAGAGCAGGATTAAAAAAAATCAGTATAGTGACAGTGACTTGTTATTTCAAGAGATGATACTTTGTCTTTTCATTAGAGAGAACACATTTTTAAGGACCGTGTTCAGATTGCAACATTTATAAAAAATGTCATCACAATTAAAAAAAACTAAAATCTCAACTCCCTGCAGCAAAGTACCGCAAGCAGCCACTAACAGACTTATTAATCACCATCTTTATGTTAATAATAGTCTGATATCAGGCTCCATCACCAACACTAATGTCCCTTACAAATAACCCACCATGAATCCCAACATGCCTAATAGCCAATAATGTGCTAGCGGTGGATGTGATCCTTCTATTCGGGCCTTTTGTATCTGCAGGCAGACTGCTGTTCACCCATGCAGCCACGGGAGGCAGCCAGCTGTGTTTACACTGTGGACTAATACAGCTGCCATATGGCAACAGAGTACAGGACACACACACGCACACACAGCTCATGGAAACTGCAAACACACTGCCCAAACAGTGCATGGTGCACACTCAGCCCCATGTTTAAGGCTCCAGTTTGATTGGAAACTGCGGATAAAAGACTCAGAAGAGTTGGTCACACTTAACCAGAGAGATATCTGAGAGAATATTTTGTAGTAGTGGGCGATGGGAGGGTGGAGGACTCCAGTTTGGACTGCAACACTCGTTAGAACCACAACACTGCTCCAATATATTAAAACCACCTACACATGTCGGCCTATGGCCATCAGCTGATGAGTGTAGGAGTTTCTAATGTCTTGGCTGTCTCTTATTAAAGGTTTATCAACTCCCAAAGCCATGTGAACGCATGGACCTGGTCTTTTGTATGCCTCAGGGTCATACTTTCTCCTTTTTTTGCAGATTTTCTCTGTTTCTGCTGAATGAAAGAAGAAGGAAGAAGAAGCCTGAAAATGCAGTGTTGACCATCTGACAGAGAGGAGATCGAGTACACACACTGTGAAGCTTGTATTTCTATACATCAGTGATAGAAATCCTGTGAGAGAGTCAGCCTGTCTCATGACCTCCTCCATCACTCGCAACACCCAACCCTCACACACACACACAATCTATACCACATCGTATCAGTGCTGTACAGTATAGGCAGCTTCCAGAGTGCTTCCAGACATCTAACACTAGTCAAACAAAGGAAACACAGAAAATCAATTACAACACCAACGCTGACCCCCTACCAAACACACACACACACATCTACTTCTCCCTTCTCTGATCTCTGCAATCAAAGCCATCTGATCAGAGTATGTGCGTTTGTGTGTGTGAGCGAGAGAGTGACAGAAAGAGAGAGAAAAGGGTGCTGAAAGGGTTGAGAGTTCAGGCAGATGTATTTCTAGGTTTTGGTTGACACAGATTTACAAGTTTAAGGTTATGGGGGCGAAAGGGGGCAGGACAAGGCAAAGAGGGATGAAAGACAGGAAAAGGGGCAGACAGAAAGGAGAGACGGCAGTGAACACATAGGGGAAGATATAGGAGAGAAGGAAGGACAGACAGGGTGCAGACAGACAGAGGAGCAACAGAGGGCTAGACTCCTTAAGACAGATCATGTTACCGGGTTGGGGGCGCACACACACACACACACACACTCACGGGCCCATAAAGGTCACAGTGCACCCGCTGCCCTCCAGACACACTCATGCAGAGACACAGATATCCTCATAAACACTGCAAGGCAGACACAGCTTTGATTTCTCACACTCTGTTTAATACACACACTGACTGCACACCTGCCAGTGCGACACATGCACGACTGAAAAGAATCCGCTAAAACACACTCAAAGAGAAAGCAGGGTAATAACACAAGACACAAAGGCTGCGAACAAAGTAGAAGAGATTCAAGAAAGATTCAACTGGATCTTACAGAATGAATCGACTCCTGTGTGGCTCAGCTGTGACTTGTGACTCACGTATGGAGAAGAAGTGGAGCGAGAGACATCGCGAACACAAAAGCACTCTTATCACAGAAGTTACACAAGTGAGAGGGTCAGGGTTCAGTGTGGAACTGGGTTAAAGAGACAGGCGATGTAACATGCGGGAGGGAGAACAAGAGCAGGAAAGAGAGAGACGAAGAAAAGGGAGAAGAAAAGAGCAAAGTGGAGGTGGCAGGCTGAGGAGGAGGAGATAGGAAAGAGGGGGCAGATATGAAAGAGGAAGAGAGGAGAAGAGATCTCTAACCAAATAATCCACACAGTGAAACTTCCCCCTCCTAGTTGATCAGTTAATTATAGCTGTCAGGCTCTCTACACACACACACACATCTTCATCTTCTTCCTCTCCTCTTGATATTAACCCTCCATCTCCTTAGAAACATAATCAGGTTGATGCATTACTGTAAGTCAATCAGCTGGATCGATTGAGGTCATTGTGGGGTCATGCCATAAACAGTGTGTGTGTGTCTGTGGTGTGTGTAGTTTCGAAGGCAGACGGTCTGGTGTGTGTTTTTCTTTTGAATGTGTCATTAATGAACATCCACAGATATACTAACCTGATTACGCCAGATGAAGAGTTTAACTTGTTGTTTTATTACACACGCAAGCAAACAACCAAGGAAAAGTATTGGTCAGTGAAGAAAGCTGAACATCTAACAAGCCAAAGAGATCGATTCAATAAGTGGTGGACCAAAGCAAAGCTGGAGGACATGTGAATGCCATGGGATGGAAATGTTGTTAGGGTTTGCTGAACGTGCAAGTAGCCAAATTGTTAGGCAAGCATTTGGTTTAAAAAAAAAAAACAAACGTGTCACTTACTACTTGTTTGCCTATTACAAAACAGTAATGGGAATACATGACTACATGTCATATGAGCAGCCCTGGAGTAAATACACTCACATTAAGCCAGTAAAACCAGTGAGACCAGTAAGATAAGGCAGGCTGTTTCAGTCTTGCATCATTAAGAGCAGAAGCCAAACATACAGTGCACCTGCGAGCAAGCAAAGCCCTGATAGAGAGAGACTCACCTTTTCATTCACAAAGATTCCCAGAAACACGCACGCACGCACGCACGCACGCACGCACGCACGCACGCACAAAACCTAACCTGCATCTACTTTTAAAAGTGGTCTCAAGCACATGCACTCAGCTTCACACACAGTCCCTAAACTCAAGCATAGAAACAACGTCCCATGCACACACAATGAGAAGCCGGGCACGGCCACATCACTCAAGGAGAAACGCCACGGTTAAACAAAGAGACGACGTAAGAGGAGCGGCATACGAGCAGAAGCCTTCAAAGAGTCTGCACATTTGTTCGCGCACAATTACAGATTGCAGTAAAAACACAGGGCATTGGTCAACTGTCATGTGTCTGTGTGTGTTTATTTGAATCTGTGTTTGTGCACTTATATTTTCTATGTGGTTTACATTTCAGGCATTTCACAGCTGCTCCTACCCAGAGTGCAACAGCAAGACAAGCTCCAATGCAGGTATCACAAACATTACAAGCAGCTAGTAATGAACACACACACACACGTACAATAAAGATGTGCTTGGTGCAGAAATAGGAGGAAAGACACAAAGTCTATTAAAAGCCCTACACAACTACTTGACAGGTTTCAATTCTAAAACTCGACACTCTTTCAAGTCCCGAAGCCACACTCCCCACATGTCTCTTCTTCTCTTCCTCCTTCCCTTCCCTTTCATCATGAGCTATAAAGAAGTCTGCATCCTTCATTACAGAGCAAGCACACTTTAACAATCTGCAACCCTTGACACACATTATGCAAGAGGTGCCATAAACATACACACAGTTCCAGCATTGACCTTTGCTGAGCAGTGATAAAATCGGCCGTGCAGAGAGGACTTGTGCATACAGACACAGACCCACCGACACACATACACACCTGCTTCAGTCAGTCACAGGCTCCATGGTGCAAAGGCCACCACAAGAAACCCACATCACAGTCACACAATCTGGTAAGTGTTCAGTTGTGTGCGTGTGTGTGTGTGTGTGTGTGTGTGTGTGTGTGTTATGAATTTGACTTCACTCAGCCTGCCAATCCCCTGCCTATCTCCCATAGTAGTGACACAGCCCTCTCCTGACTGAGACAACTGGAAACTATTACCTCAAATCAACAAACCCCAGCCGTCTCCATCACACAAAGAAGCCATGTGCACATTCAGCAAACTACCTCTGCCAATGGCCCTGTGTGTGTGTGTGTGTGTGTGTGTGTGTGTGTGTGTGTGTGTCAGCAGAGCAGGGCTATTTTTCTTCCACTTTCCCAGATATCTCTTCATGTCCAGGTCTTTTTCTTTCCTCTCTCTCTAATTCTGCTCTCTCATGCAGCTCCCTGACTGCAGCTCAGATCCAGACCGACTTGAATAAAAAGGGAAGACAGGCTGCAGCACTTGGATATGACCTATCACCAGACTGCCGCTATTCTCCGTCTCTGTCTTTCATAATGTCTCTGTCACTCTCTTTGTCTTCCTCTCTGCTAATCATATACAGCTACCTACACAGGCTAGATTTCTATAGTGGATATTGGCTCCAAGGCCAAAGCTAATCTACCAGAGGCCTTTGACCCTGCATAATAGAATTAACCATCTAAGCCTTATCCCTCTGTGCATTACCAAACTGTGCTTTTTCAATCTAAAACTGGTAAGTGTAGTCATAGATAAAACCTCAGGCCAGAACGTTTAGCCACAGAACAAAATGCATCTATGGGACTGACTGTCTGCCCGCCTGCCTGTCTATCTGTCTGAATGTGTGTGTGTGTGTGTGTGCCGCTGAAATGTATGTACCTGGATCCTAAGTGTACTGGCACAATTCTGGCAAATATGCTCTCTGAGCAGCTGACTGTGCATGGGGAATGTAGCTAGCACTTGCACCAGTGTACTGTATATGCAGTATTGAATGCACCACAGTGCATCTTGGAAATCTTTTGGAGACAATACAAGGCCAGCTGGTACCACCCACTGCATATACGCAGTTCACTAATACTTGTATCCTTCCAAACTAAATAAATACTGGACATCTGTGTAATATTACTTTCGCACAAACCACCAACGCTGTCCAACACGAATCACTCTAAACTCAGCCACACATTATACCCAATATTTGCTTTAAACAGTGTTTAAAGAACTATGTTGCATATCTGAATATAGATACACGTCTGATTTTCTGTTCTCTCATAATACATGACGCTACACAAGCCACTCAACTTTTAACCACTTTCCTAAAGCTTTTAGATTTCCCGATCGACATCCATTTGCATAAAGCTTCATCCCTCTGCTGCAGAAGAAGCAAAGTGATAAACAAAGCAAGAACTGTGTGGTGGGGGGCTTTGAGAGCAGTAGCCACCATGGCTCTGATGTGGTCACAGCAAGGCAAGCTCAAACTGATGGAAACTCGGCAGTGCCTTCCAAGGATGGGAAAGATTCAGAGATGAAAAACAAAGATGAACAAGAAGCGCAGGGGCCACACATCAGCAAAGGTGTCGGCAAAATGAAGAAGCCACTTGGCTGTTTATCACTTAAGTTACTTTAAACAGTCAAAACAAAGGCTTTGATTCTTCACTGCAATGCATGCTAACAGAAATCTAACACACATCACCCTCCTGTGTAGCGGGGAAGATCTAACAAACACCAAAAAGTTCAGACCAGCAGAAAAAGCTTTCATCAAGCAGCTGTGACATGCTATCAGTCACAGATTCACGGTCACAAACAGGCATTTATTTACGTGGACGTGTCTGAAATCATCATTGAACATGAGCTGTTTTTAGCCCAGCTCCAGCCCCTCTCTCCACAGACACAACCCAGCCGCGGCGCCAGCCAGCCTCCCCTCACCTCCACCCCTGAACCTCCTCTCCTGCCTGTCTGCTCCTCTCCCTCTGCTCCCCCTTTTCTCCCTGTTTTTAAACACAAGGCAGACCACCCCTCCCCCTCTCCTCTTCCCCTCGCTCTTCTTTCTGTCTCTCTTTTTCTTCTCCAGGCAGCACACTCAATCACCCTCACCCTCCTCCTCCTCCTCCCCCCTGCCATCTCAGCCTCCATTCCAATGAATGCACAATCTCCCCCCTTCAGCCGTGGGGGGACTGCCCCGGGGCTGAGGAGGGGTAAAGAGGAGAGCAGCACACATGCACACACAAATTCAATCACAAAAACATACCCCCCCCTCCTCCCCTCTCTATGTGTTTGTTTGTGCACATCTGCAGAGGAACACAGGAGCATGGTGGGTGACAGACGGGGGTGGGAGGTTTGGGTGGCGTCCTAATGGCTCTCAGTGCAGGAAATGGCTTGTTGCTACACAGACAGCTCCAGAATCAACTGTCATCACGGGCCACATCCCCATATTTTATCTGCATTGGCAAAACACACACGTTCACTCACAGCTGGGCCGGGTCACCCCCTCCCCCAACTAATGACTATGCAAAACTGTAGCCTACAGAGAAAAAAACAACAGCCATAATGGAAAGTAATGGAATCTGTTTCTAGATGCTATTATACTGTATTACTTTGTGTCTGGCTAACAAACATAACCCCTTTATGCTGTCCTTTTTAGTAGAAGAGGTGAGAAAAAAAGTCTTTTAACGAGATAAACTTTAAGTATTTGTTTCCAAAATTTGCAGATAAACATGATTTATTTTGAAAGTATAAAGACAAATTTATGTATTCATATGCCCGCATGCGATTATGAGACAGCAGCATGTACCAAACATAAAAACAATAAAAACTAACACACTTAACAATGAAAAATCAAATTCCATGATGATAGTTCTTCCTCAATACATTCTTTACACGATCAATTCAATTTCTTACTCACTTATAATGTTCTCTATTATGCCATGTGTTGTTCAACTTGCCATAAAACTGCACATTATAGAAAAGAAATTGCCTTTCTACAACATCAGAAAAGTTAATTCCAGTCACTACAAAATCAGATCTTCATCTATCATGTTCTTATTCCAAAACCTCTAAAATAAGTTACTCCAACATACAGAACTCTATCAAAAAGTAATCCATCGTAGCACGATCAATTCTGACACCATAATGTAATAGATCATGATGCATCATATTCTGCCCTGGGCCTAATATACCATTCTCTGTATTCAGCATGGGAACCAGCAGCACAGTTTAAACAGATTAGTGCAGCATTAGTGCTGGCTGAGTCCGGTATACACTATTTCCTAATCAGGGCAAGGCTATGTGAGGTAGCGAGCGAGCAGCTATGATGTATTCCAGCCCGCAGCAGGCGACCCTGGCTGAACCGCGTCTGGCAAGCCACTACTGGATAATCGCAGCTGGACAGGAAGTGGTGGAGGAAATAAAAAAAGAAAGACGAGAAAAGGGAAAGAGAAATGTCGAAGAGTAGAGGATGCTCTACTTCCGCTGGTAATGAACTCACGAAAAGAGAGAAAGGAGGAAATTCCCCGAGGGGGGGGACAGGAAGGGTGGGGGCGGCAAATGGAATAGTAACAGTATTTTTTCCTTGTGTGTGTGGAAGTATGTGTGTGCGCATGTGCGAGCCGGGCACTCACGTGTGTGTGTGTGTCTGTGTGTGTGTGTGGAGGAGCGCTGTAAGGATCAGTTTACAGTAGTACGCGTGAGATGTCTTTCTAGTGAGGCTTTTATTCTAGGAATGTTTGTATTGGTTCACAGAGAGGGGGGGGGGGGGGTTCATGGACTTAATTAGGACAGGGACGGACACACACACACGCAGTCACATACTGACACCAATATTAGCTCCAGGCAGACGCCGGCACAAGTGTTGTGTTTCTCACACACTCGCGTAGGGAGGAGCATGCACACACACACACACACACACACACACACACACACACACACACACACACACACACACACAGAACGCTGGCTCCTCTTTGCTCTTCATATATCAGTAGCACACACACATTTACAAAACGGGTGCTGACCGCAGACCAGACTAGTGACAAGAACCAGCTGAAAGCCCCTAGACCGCAACACACTGGACAGGACAACACACTTTGTAGTTCTGTGTGTGTGTGAGTGTGTGTGTGTGTTTTACTGTGTGTAAGAAGCTAATGGGAGCCGGCATCTGTGTGTGTGTGCAGAACAGATAGGCATTCACTGATTAATGCTTAGGCAGCAAAGTCACACAAGAACCCTGTTCAATACAGTCACCTGCCCATTTCGCGATGGGGAGATAAAAGAGAGAGAGAGATGCTGGTGGAGAAAAGCGAAGGAGAGAAAAACGGAGATGAGGAGGAGAAAGAAAGGGAGAAACCTTTTGTGCAAAGTGGCATTTAAATCGGTGAAGAGCCAGGGGTGATGATGAAAGAGAGAGAAAAGACATGGGAGAAGAGGGTCAAAGGAGTGAAAAGGGATGAGAGAAAGGAGACAAGGAGACAGAGAAGTGGAAATTAACTACTTTTGTGTTTTGTTTTCCGAGCCGGTGAGCCAGCTGGCTGCGGAGTCGTCAGGGGTATTTAAATCGCCCTGCTCTGACATGACCCACTGGTTTTTAAACTAACGTGCTGGGACCTTCAAGACTCCTCTAGACAAGGTTTCCTTTTGTTTCTCAGTATTATGACAACTGCTTTAATTCCTGAGTATTTGCTTTCATGTGCACCTCTAGCAGACTCTATATAATGATTAATCTGATAGGAGCTTTCACCCGCTCCACCTTCAGCGTCCAATCAGCCAGGACAGGACAGATCTTTTGCCGAAAAGGGGCTCTGCAGTCCGGTGCTCATCTATTTTGGGGCATCCTTCACATGCAAAAGTTTGGGAAGCCCCATGACACAAACATCCCGCCCGTCCACAAAGACACACACACACGCGCACACACACATACACACACAGCCCCAGCTGGAGCACACAAGCTCCCTTTGTGCTGCATTCCTCACGCCTTTTAGCCTTAGCTTCAGCCTTTAGCTTAGCTCCTCTCTATCTGCACACATACACACACAGCAACTTTCCCCTGCTTTTGTCTGCAGAGCGGTAGCGCTGAAACAGCTGAGAGCTCGTGGATAGGAAGCTTGTCTTACCGTGGCCGGGCTCAGGGTGAGCTCAGAGGGAGACACAGGGAGGGCTCGGTGGAGTAAAATCCAAAGGAGGTTTGTTAGTGAAAGCGTCAGCCAGCTCAGCAGATTCCCACTACCTTCTCCCTTTCCTTTCCCTGCCTTTCCTGCTGCCTGCCTGCCTTCCTGCCTGCTGCCTGCCTGCCTGCGCTCCCAGCTTTGTGTGTGCCTTGTATTTTCCCTTTAAACTGCACGGGCTGCCTCCCCCCACCTCCTCAGCGCAGGCACACACACGCGTACCGAGCCAGCACACAAAACACACACTGCTCCTGAATATGACACTGTTGTCAAAAGCATTCAGTGCTGCTGTTGTTGTTGTTGTTGTTGGTGTGTATTTTTTCTTATTTTACAAAGTGCAAGGAAAAAAAAGAAAAGAAAAAACAGACCAAAATAGAAATCCTTTGTCTCTCTTCTTTCTCTCTTAAAAAAAAGTGACTCGTTTTAGATCCTCTTCCTCTCCTCTGTCTGTGTTTCTCTTCCTCACCCTCTCTCTATCTCTCTATATTCTGTCTCGCTTTTTTTCCCACTCAGTAGTCAAACAAAGAAAGGAAAGGAACAGAGCGAGCACACACACACGCACAAACACACACACACACACATACACAACACACATTCGCTTGCTGCTTTCTCTCTCCCTCTCTCACATACACATGCACAGGCTCGGAGCCCAACCCCCCAGCCTGCCTCCCTCTGATTTTTTTTTTTTTCACTCCCTGCCTTTCTCTAAACAGCACCTCCCCCCTTGCCACCCCCCACCCCCCACCCCTCCCTCAGCCTGATCTGGCCTCGTTCTCATTCGTCTACCACCCCTCCCTCTCTCCTCCCTCCCTCTCTCTCTCTCTCTCCATCCTTCCCCTCCCTACCTCTGCGTGTCAAACAGATGGGATTGGAGAGCAGAAGGAGCCTCTGTGCTCACTCTGTACCTTGATTTCTCTTCTTCATTAGTGTGATGTAAGTCTAATGGAGGTATGCTTTGGCCTACAGTACACACAGATGATTAAAAAAACTAATCGATACAGATGCAGATAACCTTCAGTCGGGGTGATAAAACTGTGCAGCGCGTGTTGCGGCGCAGATGTGAATTTATTACACCAACATCTTTGCACCAACAGATGTGTGAAGCCAGTGATAAGGGTTTGGCATGGAAACGAGCTAACATGTGGTGCGATGAGAACAATGGCTTCCAGGTTCAGTATCCAGATCTGGTAAAACATGACCAGTGGAGGACTTGCTAACTCTTACTAACGCATGCATTTACTTATGTCTGCCAGCATGCGTTCAATGTTTTGATTGGATTTACTACATCTAATTTCTGTTTCCAATTAAACTAATTAGATTAGATGATTGCTTTACTGCCATTTCCTCTTTGCAAACTGAGTTCTGTGTACTTCTCCTGTCATTTTTTCAACCTCAAAGTTTCACTCAGGTTCATTATGGCTTGGGTCTTATTTTCATAGTTTTGTCCATCATATACATCAATTATTATTATTACACTGTACTTTCCAGAGCAATTGCTGAGATGGACCATGCCAACATTTATTTGGAGGTAAAACCAAAAGTGACCCACCCAAAATGCATCTCGCAATTCCTCATTGCACGTGTACTCAACCACGTACGGTAGGTCAAAGTTGAACCAGGAAGTTGGTCTGTTAACTGGCTGTTTACAACAGACAGTTTGGGTATGATTATCCTATCATTATCATGGTATCATTTGCCATCATTTTCTAACTATATGTACTGTCTGATTGCTCATGTTTCTCGCTCGGCTGTAGCTCTTTTTTATGATTGTTATAACCAAAACTATGATAGCAAGATCCTAATTTAAAAAAACAACAAAAAAACACTCTACTGGCTGGTTGTTTTTGCTTTGCAGTATGGATTTATTTGCCTTCTTACAATGTTTTATCAGTGTGTAATTCCTTGAGTGTTTTCTCAAGGAAATTGCTTGATATTTGTGGAGCAAAGCAATCGCTTTCCAAATCAATATTACTTAGTGTGCAACTTGAGAAGTTGGACAAAAGAACAAACAACCAAAATGACATTTAGAAAGACTAATATAATGGTTCCTAACAAATAATCTTTTGATTGCCCTTAACTAACAGTGTTGGTACAAACTGTATAGCATATACAGTAGGCACTGAAACTATGTTTGTGTTCTACAGAGCTTTCAGGCTGGGACAGTGGAGCAAGTAGTGCCCACTTGTTAGCATGTTACACACACACACACACACACACAGAAAAATGCATGCTTCATGTTTCCTTTTCTTTTTCACTGAGAGATGTTTCCTATGGCTCACGTTCACATACACACACACACAGACACAGACACAGACACAGACACACACACAGACACACACACAGACACACACACAGCGTGCCCTCTTGAGTGCCGGCCACGTGCAGGAAGATGGAATTCCTGAGCGGAGAGAAAAAGTACAGTCGGAAAGCCGGGAGAGCGAGAGAGCGAGAGAGAGTGTGAGAGGGCGGGTAGGGGGTGACGGTATGGAAAATACAGCATGGAGCCGCTGCACTCTCTGACCAGGGCATAGGCTGGAGGAAATATAGGCACTATTACTGCACTCACTGACTCCTATAGACTGGCCCCCCTCCTCCACCCTCTCTCTCTCCATAAAGAAGCCAGGGCATCAGGAGCCACAGCTCCAGACTCCATGACCAGAATGGAAAGGTAACAGAGAACACTGAGACAAAAACCCTGAGGGCAAAACTGAGGAGTTTCAAGAAAATCAACAGCTATTGTGCAAGCAGTGAAAGTGTCTGCCCTGCAAAGAGGTTAATTTCACTTCACCTCCTGCTGTATAGCGTGCATGCATGTTCTAAAGCTGCCTGTTTGAAATGAAAACCTTTCATCAGAGAGCAGCTGCGATGGAAATGTATTACAGCTGATAAGCATGTCTAATTATGTTTGATCTCACAAGTTACAAGATCCCTGGACTGTGCACATAGTTTGCATGAATACAAATGTATTATAGATTCATTTTTTATCGGTCTGTTGGTGAAGCTGTTGGCATCCAGCGCTGTGTGTCATAAGTTTCCATCTGGTGTGTTCCAACTCAATGAGAAAACATATTCTTCACCTAATGCTCAATGCTTCTTTGCCACATTTTTACCAGCCTGTTCAATCAGCATCCTGAGGGACAACATATAAACACGCCTAGCACTAAACTATATCATCAAACCTTTTCATGCTTTACAGCAGTTCACAGACTTTAGCTGCTTGTAGTATTATTGTATTATTCATCAGCATAGACAATCTTACGCATTTAATTGAGGTTTTTGGTCATAAGCTGATGACCCTTCAACCACTATGCAGCTGTGCTAAAATTCACTGTCAGAGAGGTGGAGACATTGATGATTGGGTAAGTTTACTTATGAAATAACTGTGAAAACTGGATGTAAAATGCTTAATGTATGTACAGGATATATGCAAACATTGCTCTTTAAAGTGATGCAGATAAGGGTTTTCTGGGTTATTAGCTCGCAGAGGCTCACAGGAGAAATCACACTACATGCACATTTGCAGTCTGGCGCATCTGTCCAGCACCCAGAAAGGAAGTTAGATGAAGAACCAGCAGAGAAAGTTTACATTATATATTCGATGAAATCATTAAAGTGTTGCAGACACCTATGTGAATACCTGCGCACAACACTGGTGCATGACTACAGACCTCAACGGGCAGAAGTACTGTTCACACTTTACACTATAATGTTGGAAAATCAGCAAAGCATATCTTGGATATACAAGCAGAAAACGCGAGTTTTTACACAAACACAGCATTTGTCCTCAGCATTTAATCCTTTATTACTCTTCTCTACCAGCCCCAAAAAGTAGTGAGCAGGAAGCGAGCTCTCAACCCACTGGGACCAGCTCCAGTCTGAAGCCAGCACTTCAGTCAAGAACTATGTCCCAAACAAAGACGAGGAGAAACCAACCTCACACAGACCAGATTCACACCTTGAAAAGCCTTTCTTCAGTGAGCCGCCATTGGAAACAGCTTCTTTCCTTCAGGTGAGGCTTAAACCCACAACCTTATCTTGCAGATGACTAAGTACTTCACACAGACCAGCAGCACCATGAGAGCATATGCACCAGTTTATAGTTTAAGTTTCTCCATGTTTCATTTCTATTGTACTGCCTGGGGCACTGGGTGTACTGTAATTAAGCACTGCGCAGTAAGAACAAATGAACCAGTGTACACACAGAGCACCAAAAAATGTACAAAGATCACGAGACTGTCTCCTTTAAAGGTTTAGTAAAACAATGGCTTTAATTTGTCCTTGTTAACGATTCAAACCTTTGTCAGGTTGAAAATCTTTCTGCATTTTATCCCATTTTCACTGAGATGTTTTCTCATTATCTGGCAATTATTCTCCCATCACTTTCAACAGGTAATAATTGTCTACTGACAGCAGTTGTATGAACCTGCACGTCAGCATACAGAACATGCCTTCACTCCAAGAGTAACCCTGAGGCCAAGGTTGTAAATAATTTTGACAATTTATCTTGTTAAATGAGGGCAGAAGGCAAACAAAGGGAAGTAAAACAAGGTGAGTCGATGACAGAGAGCGAGGAGCGGAGGAGGAAACCACCCAGGAGGGTGGAGGAGGAGAGAGGGCCAGTCAATATGGTGGCACGTTACATAATTCTCTCGCTGTATTGATTTATCGCCTTGCTGATTTGGCCCCTAGCCAGTATGCAATAGCATTTGTAATATTTGAGCCGGAGCCCAGACAGAGAGCGAGGGAGAGAACGAGAGACTTAGATGGCGAGGGCAGATAGATGGCGACTGATAGAGAGGACAGTGAAAAAGAGAGAAGAGGAGAAAGGCTGGGAATTTTGGGATGCGGCCAAAGTGACAGCAATAAAAAGAGCAAAGCGAGACGGATAATGAAAAGAGACAGAAGGAAACAAAGCGTTGTAAGAGAGCGTTTAATTGAGCGAGATGAAAATAGACGAGATTTAGGGGAGAGGAAACAAGTGTCGGCAGGGATGAAGAGATAGCGACAGATCGAGGGAAGGCGGGACAGAAAGAATGTGTGTCAGCGAGTGCACTGCAGGTTATCCTTGTTGCTGTACCCGGTGCTGTTATATAAGAGGCAGCAGCGCTGGGCAGAGCGGCCCAACACACTGTATCTACAGGACAGACTGGGTTTACGGCACAAACACTGTATGTCTTCAAACGCTGGGAACACAAAGTGCCTGGGGCCACATATGCTGGATATAAACTTCAGCAGCGTGTGCTGGTTGCTCTGAAAGAACATCCACACTGGCTGGCTAAATGTGAAAAGACACTTTCTCTCAGTTTTGGCTCTCGCTCTCTCTCTCTGCACACCTTTTTGACATTGGAATCGGCTGGAGGGGGATGCGTCTTTTCTTTAAAAACTTTCTGAAGCATGAGCATTTCACGCAACGATTGACTGACGTTTCAAATGCACAGCTGAGTGCAACACCATGGACGGCTTCAAAGAACGACTGTCCAAAAGCATGTGCCAATATCCCCATTTGAACAATCATCGCATCTCGCTCGTCTGTATGACAACGGGCATTTCACCCCACCCTCAAGAGCGGCTCTTTGGAACAGCCACTAACACTTTTGCCTTCAGACGTGATTGGACACCATGTCGTATGAACTAATTTGTTGGACCTTTGGTGATAAATGGACGAAAGGATGACATCAAGCTGAGACATGGTTGGGGCTAACATTTATGGCCTGCAATTAAAAGTCTGATGACAGAAACAGAAAAACATGAAAATGAGAACAATCATACTGTGGGTTTGGGTATATTAAAATACAGTATAGTTGGCCATGGAGAGCAGGAGGAGACAGAGCAGAGGCTGAAGCTCAGCTGGGTAACTGGGCTGCATCTGTTGTCCCACAGTCATTACTGACCTGTTCTAGCTAATGCTCAATGTTTTCAGTTTTCACGTTTAGTTTCATGTCCTCATTGGTTTTCAAGATTTTGAATAAAGGCAGAATGAATGAATGAACTTGTTGGCTGTGATGTGCACTCTTGCAGTTTAAAGCAGTTTTCCTCGTAGGTAGGATGAGTGCAAGATGAAAACCTGATCGATGTATGTCATTTTCACAGCATTTTCAAAATTAGCTGACTTAAGTGTGGACGTAGTCACACACACTTGTTCACTGGCATTCCTGTTCCTCATGACTCCCTTAAAGATTATTTTTTGTGTATTTTTGCCTTTATTGGTCAGTTTGATAGCTAAGAGGCAGATGTGGGGAGAGCGAGGGGGGTATGAGGTGCAACAGAGGTCCCCAGCTGGAATCAAACCAGCGATGTTGTGGTTATGTGGCGTGCACAGTAATATTTGACTACCAAGACGCTGCATCAGGGCCTCCCCTTTCTATTCCTCCTCTTCCATCCCTCCTTCCCCCTCTGGCACTTCCGCCTTGTTGTGACATCTCTCTTCCACTCTCTCTCTCTCTCTCCATCTCTGGGTGAACGACAGACGGGTGAGGGGAAGGAAGCGGAGATAAAGGCAGAAAACTAGATTAATGGGCTGAATGGAGCAGGGGGGAGGAGAGAAAGAGTGAGAAGATGGAGGAGAGAAAAGTAGAGTGAGAGAGGGAGGCTGAGCTAGAACAGGCTTTCCTTGTGCTACTGTGAATAATTTGCTTTATTCCTCTCTGTCTCTCTCTCTCTCTGTGTATCTCTCTCTCGCTCTTAAAAGATATATTGAAGTTACATTCAACTAGGGGAACGGGGGGGTGGGGGTTGGTTGGGTGTGAGCTGATTAATTGCCAATTAATGTTTAACGAGGTACAGCTGTGTTCAATTAACACTGGTTTAGGCACAATCTCTCCCAACACCCCCACCACCTCCTCTTTCTCTCCCCCCATCAAAGATCTTGCCTCTCCTTCCCCTTCTGCTGTTGATTCCTCACTACAGAAAGTCAGGCTCATCAGTTGAAATTAAGAAGCTGATTGGAGGCAGTTACTGCAGGAACATACATGCTGACTTGAAGCTCTCTCTGGTCAGTGATGAATGTGTCCAGTCAGTCTGAGCAGGGCTGGGACATGCTTGTCTGAGCTGCTCGGAGACGTGCGTTTTCTTTCACACTTATGTGAAATTTGCATGCAATGCATAATCAAGAGAAAAGAAAGAAAGAAAGAAAGAAAGGAACAGTTTGCATTGATTTGCTTCCTTAACAAAATGAAGGAAGTGGAAAAATGAGAAGCTGTGTCACACCATTTCCTCGCATGGAGCAGTAACTTCCCAAAGTCTTATTATTATCTTATTATATTTACCGGACAGATATGAGAGAGGTATTGATCTCCTAATGTAAGTCTTGGCAAGAAAGTGTACACGTGTATTTCTCTAAATGCCAAACTATTGCTTTAAACGGGATTGTTTTGGCATAAAGGTTCATTTATGTTGCAGAAAAGTTAAGGGATGGTTTGGAGGTTCTAAAAAACACAAATTTATCATGTCCAAAAAAATCCACAGCAGATTACGTGCTGAAAGACTCTCTCCAGCGGATGCTCAGTTTTGACATTCAGGAAGCCTGTTTTTATTCAGTTCATACTGACTGATGGAAAACACCTCATTTGCATTTTACTTTTTGCAGCATTATAAAAGTTTGCATAAAATTCACTTGACAGCTGAATGTAAACAGAGCTAGATTTCAGAGGGTGGTCTGGCCAGAAAAAAACTTCAAAACTAAACTTGTTTGACTGGGAGCACAGAGTTCATGCTGGCAGTACATTTGACCACCATGACTGGCAGAAAGTATAGACTCGGTGACCATAGAAAAATCACTTCACGCACACAAACACACACCTGTAACGCTTAGTGGGTCAGACTACACACCCGTCACCATCCATCCGACTTCCTGCTACTCTGAGTTAAAATAAACCTAATGTTCTCAAACTGCAACGGTCTTTTACATGCTACATTATTTTGAAAGGGCTAAAAAACCTGCACATTGGAAGTGCTACTGAGACAGTTGTGTATGCAATACTGTCAGCATAACCTGAACAATCATGCTGCAGTTTCATCCCATTTGCCCTCAAGAAATACTGCTGTCATGGGTAAGAAATCACAGGGCAAAGGAAACTTTCAGTTCTATCACATTAAAAACTTGCTTGAGCTTTTCCAAATAATCCTTATAAAATGTTGGCCTTGATATTGTCCTGTGAAAACATCCAACTGCTACTGTAGCCAAATAAATCTTCATCCCTGATCCGTGACCTTCATTTGTATTCTAAAGGCTACATCCACTACTGTACATTCTGTGATTTACATTCATATATTTCATCAAGTATTTCTTTTGTCCGCCTGCTCTGCATTATCTGCTGGCATAGAGCTATCTGGTTGTGTAGTTTGGTATAAACGTGCGTCCTGTGTGCAGTTTACTGACGCTTTGTTCCAATATGTCAAGGTGGTGAAGTTCTTAAATGGCAAACTGCTACCTTTTCTGTGTCATTTGAAGTTGCCAGCCAGGCGCAGCTTTAAAAATGCAACACCACATGACACAAATTTCATCAGTTCCAAGCTCAAGCAGAACTGCGTGTTGTGATGTGCGATGGATTCAGCACAGATTGCTGTTGAACCCACTGACACCGAGACATTTGAATTCTCCACCATGCCTCCATTTGCCCTCCACCCCTCTGCAAGCAAAGACCCAAAGGGCTCACAAGTTTGATGCCTTCTTTTTTTTCTCCCTCTCATCCTCCTCTTTCTTCATGGCGCCTTATCTCTTTCTTCCCACCGTTCGTCTGATACATCATGCGCCTGGAGCCTCTCCCTCCCTCTCTCCCTCTCTGTGTCTGTCTCTCCGTCCAGAGGAAAAGCATCGACATCACTGGGTCTCAATGCAGATGTGTTGTATTGTGTGTGTACAATGCCTTCACTGTGGGAATCAGACTGCAGAGCCTGTTTGACCTGTATGAGTCCATGATCACTGTACACAAAAAACATACACACAGACAACACATACAGTGTGATCATATATGTTAATATGATGGAAGGGCAGAATGAGACAACAGAGAGCAGCAAGACATGCAAAGTACTGCATCTGTCTGGTGGAGAGAAAGTGTGTGTGTGTGCGTGTGCGTGTGTGTGGCTGCTGGAGTGTACGTACGTGTCTGTCTGTCTGTCCCTTTTTTCCTGCTTTGGCTTTCATCACAATCTGATACCTCCACCCATCTGTTCACAAAGGAGAGAGGGAGAGAAGAAGAGAGGAGAGTGGGAGTGTGTAGAGTTGGCTATCACTCTTCATCCCTGCTCCTCCTCTTCCTCTTTATCTGCGCTCTTTCTTTGTCCTCCACCTCTCTGCCAGTCTCCATCCCTCTCTCCTCCGCCACCTCCTCTTCCTCCTCTCCTCTAATCCCTCCTCCTCTCCCTCCTGCCTGTCTCTCCTCTTCTCCTCCTTTCATCTTCAGATACAGGCGGAATGGAGCTCAGCTTCCTCTCAAGACCCAGCAGGTGTGTGGTGTGGCTAATTGTACGGAAGTGTGTGTGTGTGTGTGTGTGTGTGTGAAAAATGTGCTTTAAAGTCCCGCGCATAAGAGCTTTCTTTCTATGAAGTCACATTGTGCCTGTGTTTGTAGCTACTGTATGTGTGTGTTAGCTGTGTGTGTTTGTGTATTGGAGATATCTTGTTTCCTCAGGGGAGTCCAGGCCCATTTCCACTGTCTGCTGTAGCCAACCAACCCAGCAGTGCATCGATAATCTATTAGTGTAGAAATACACATACACTCGCATGTACACACACACACACACACACGCTTGTTCCTCCTACCTGCCACTGCTGAGCACACTCGGGGTGTGTACTGCCTGTAACTGGGTGGGCCAGATATTGGCTGTACCTGAAAAGCAAGCACCACAGATATAAGAGAGCATACACACATATACACACACAACATGTATCAGTGGCACTGGCACACATATACTGTAGTAGTGCTATGCTTTAGTAAAAAGCCAGCCACACCTATTGAAGCACACACCCCCGCACAGACTTGCGCGTTCACTGCTTGGCTAAAAGCATGCAGCCCATTTTAAATACTGTACACACAGTTCAGCAGCTCAGTCCAGTAGTAGTAGGGGCCAGGGGCTCCAGCTATACACTGCTTGGAAGAGGTCACAAGCCACAAAGATTGAAACCACTGCTTTAATCTTAAACACTATGCATTTTATAAACTTAAAAATATTTTATACCATTGAGAGCCACTGTGACTAAACAATGAAAAACTTTGAGGAGGAGAGGGATGAGCACAACTACTGGTCACTTCATCAGTGCTGACTGGAGCTGGGTTTCTGTTATCTGGTAACTACTATTTTTGTGACTGTGAAAAATTTGTTGGAATCTTACATATTTAAGTCTCTCCCGTCATAATGTTTGGTAAGAATAATCCCCGAGTTAGATGTGGTTAAAGGCTGTCAGGCTATCAAAAGCAAAACTAACTAAAACATTAAAACCCATAGTTACTTATCTCTGGGTTTTAAAATTGTTGGAAACATTTGGAATAGCACAAGTACACAAATCAACAAATTCTATAACATAGGTCTGGTCATTTTTAGATATTTTAATGTGAAAATGTTACCTTTGATATTTAAACACACAATATGTTTCATGATAAGATATCAGATCAGAGCAAACCGCTCCAAAACA
This sequence comes from Chelmon rostratus, assembly GCF_017976325.1. Lineage (NCBI taxonomy): Eukaryota > Metazoa > Chordata > Actinopteri > Chaetodontiformes > Chaetodontidae > Chelmon > Chelmon rostratus. The sequence goes on along the minus strand of NC_055680.1, from coordinate 5,920,996 downwards.
ACAAATTTGCTAATTGCTAATTGAAATAAAGTAGTGGGAGCCCTTCAAAAGAGTGCAGGACGCTTCTTTTCTTTCAGTGAGTGACCTTGATGAGACATATGGCTCATGCACAGATACACACAGAAACACAACAACACATGATCAAAATATTAATCAACTACAAAGACAATAACACAATATGGCAGAAAATATGCAGAGCCTGTTAAAAATAAACATCTGATGTAATTCTCCATGTACATATGAAAACAGACAGATACTCAGGCGAAAAGAACCTAATGTACTGACCAACCGCAGTAATGATTACAGCTACCAGACAAGACATACACCCACCATCATTACATCCTGAGACATCCAAAACACACACACACACACACACACACACACACACACACACACACACACACACACACACACACACACACACACACACACACACACACGCAAGCGTGGAGAAATTGTGACGGACATGCACAAATAACACATGGCCAGACAAAACACATAAACAAGATACCAGCATGATGTAAGAAGGCGCAATATTAGACATCACCATAATTAAAGCTAAAGCCTGTTTATCGACCAGTTAAGTAGGACAGGAGGAGCTAAGCCCCGAAGATGCAGCCTGTTTACAAAAACACAGCCATACACAGATAGTGTAACAGCTTTTAAACACCGTGCTGCTGCCAGTCTATATTTATTGTAGCCACACACAGAACACCGCCAGGTGCCCGAAGAAAAGTCCACAGGGGCTGTGGGAATAATGCAGGAGCAGAGATACAACATACTCAAAGAAGCAATAAATAAATTATGCAAAAAGTTCAAATCCAGGACTTTAGCTCGAATATATAGTGATTTTGGGGTGTAACCTTTAGTCTTAGTTTGGTTTGATTTGTGCTTTGAATAAGGATCATTTTTATTAACAATTAATTTGCTGATTATTTGAAAAAATGCCTCATCACAATGCCCCATCAACTAATCAGTCGGCTCTAATTTGATATCAATAGACCATAGTTCTCTGTTGCACTACCATCTCAGGTGAGATGGGATTGGCTCTCAGGGTCATACATGATGTCTGATTGGCTGACGATAAGACGATCACTTCTCATGGGTGAAACAGAATACCAGATTACTAATGCTGACTGACACTAATGTAACTTCATTCTGACGAGTGAACATGAATACACATTCGTATTACTTAACTTCAGCTATAAGAACTGTGGGAATAAACAACTTCAATACTTCTTAAATGTTGCTGCTCTCACTCGTGGGCCCCAGAAATACTAGTCAGTTAAATGTATTACTTTATAAAGGTACACATTTACATATTGACATAATTTGCATGTCCTGTCTTCCAAGTCATATGATGCTTTCTTTTCTGTCCTTACTTTTAGACTCGTCGACTTGTCTAAGTTTTAATTTGCATTTAAACGCCAGGGGAATTTGTCATGAGGAACATTCCTGCACTACACACTGTCAACGTCTCCAGAGAGGAGCCAGCACATCCTGTTTAGGCTGATGTTGTATTGTTTAGTTAAATTTTCATCGCTTTATTTATGAACTGAAATTGGTCGTGCTGTCACAAATTCAAACCCCAAAGCCTAAAACCCAAGCAATCATTTCAGGTAAACCCTTAAATATTCTACCATTTTCCTCTTTGGATAATCCCTGGATTCCTGCCTTTTGGAATTCCTCCACAGATTATCCCTTCGCTTAAACCACTCCAGGGCCGGGGGGGGGGGGGTAGGTGGAGGACAAAGATGGGGAGGGGGAGAAGAGGGGAGTCTTGTTATAAGAAGTTGGATGTCTGTGAATCTTGCTGGGCTTGCAGTTCCCTGCGGACATGTTTTGTGCACGTCGAGGAATGCGCTCGCTCCATCCCTCTGTTGTAACCCCCCCTACTCCCATCCCTGGTCTCCCTCCTTTCCTTCTCCTCCTTTCTTTGTCCTTCTTTAGGGAACAAAGTCATGTAGGTAGACACAGACAGCCGGGCTAACTCACAACAGCTCCGTGATCTGCCTGACAACAGCCTGAGGGTCCACACATGGGCACACATACAGACACAAACGCACAGTCACAACAGAGAGGAAAAAAAAAGAGACCAAAGAAGGGCCCGGGGACTGAGCCTTGAGGCACTCCAACCTGGTGACACAGCAGCAGCAGAGGCAGCAGCCTCCCTCCAGGCCCCTGGCCGGTAAACCCGACTAACCACTAGTTGGAAGCTGCTCCGCTCCTGTTTGCTTACTGCCTTTGTTTGGCAGAAAACAATGACTAGCCCCCCGCTCTCTAATTTACAGGGGAGTTGGCTCATTCCTCTGGGTGGAATGTACAGTGGGAGCAGCTTGCATTTCATGACGGGGTGGAGAGATCCGTGATGAGGGGGGTGATTATCCGGAGTGGGGCTGCATTGAGGGGAGGGTGCACAAGTTTAGCCGCTATATTTAGATGACATGTCATTTTAAACTCGCAGTCTGTTCCTGTGGTCAAGGAATGAAACACTAGTATACGTGGACTTGCACTGTACTCACAAGTCTGTAGGACAAAGTGCAACCTGTAAAGTGGCACTTCAACAAAACTCACAGCAACCAGAGCTGCTGTACTTTGGCAGCGCTGCAGCCCAACAAAGCAAACAGAGAAATTCACCTTCAAACAATAAGCGATGTAAACAAAGGAGAAGTTAAACAATAAAAAAAAAACAGAATGTGTAAGACAAATAGTGAAATCCATATCTACAGAGAGAACATCAAATAGAAATCCCCAATAAACAGGCCTCAGATTGTGAGGACAAATCATGGAAGCTATTGAGCCTTTTTGAAATGCACACAAAAGCATATGCAGACAGCTGCACAATCACTCGGTCGCCACGCCGCCGCACACTCGATCCCACTGTCACCTTACTTAACCTGCGGTACACAGCGATAGCTGACAGAACGACGAGGAAGCTGTGCAACGAGAAGAAAAGCAATCCACCGTGAGCTTTTCTCACTGAGCCAGTGCAAAGACTGAAATGAAAGGGAATGAAAGAGAGTGAGAAGAAAGAGGGGAAGATGGAGAACATATGGTGTACGGGGACCTAGTTTCCTTCCCCGTCCCCCATCTCCTCTGTTTCCCCTCATCTCACACACCTGGGACCATTACTCCTCGTGGAATCAACACCCAACTAAAACTCTACTTTCTTTAATTAGTTCTCTCTCTCCCTCCGCTCTCCCTCCCCCATCCATATGCTCTCATCTCTCTGTCACCTTCTCTCTCTGTCTCTTCTCCAATCAGCTCTGTCTCTTCAGTCGCCCGTCGTTATGATCTCTGCCTGACTTGGATTTGCTTTCCTCTCTGACTTCACTCTGCACCTTTTCCTCCTGAATTTCTCATTTATAATTACTGTGTTGGACAGTGCGTCGCTCTCACACTTTCCATGTCTGTTGCCTCTGTGTGTGTGCTGTAAAGGTCTGTCTGTCTGTCTGTCTGGATATGGAGGCTGTGTGGGAAACAGGACTGAGGAGGTGTGATTATTCCAGTATTATATTCCCAATATTCCACACCATACCCAGTGTGACTATTGAATGCATGAGAGAGAGAGTGCTACACATGGCAGAGCTGCACAGGTCTCGCTGCAAGTAGAGTGAAGAGAATAATTTGAATCTGCAATCCACATAGCTAGACAGAAATACTAAAAACCCTGTGTGATTTTAGCAAGTTAAACACTGATCTGGACAGAAAGTGAAATATCAAATCTTGATGGTGCACACTGCAAGAGAACAACATCTCCTCTACAATTGAAGACTAGCTAATTTGAGCTATTTTAATGTTCATTACAGTAATTTCATTTCCCTATGCTGAAGAATTCATGATTAAATCATCAAATTGTTGTCTTGGTGGAACAAGATGTGCGTGAGATCTCTCTCTCTAATGTGTGTATAAAACTTTGTGCTGTAGCCTTTTCATAAATGCATTCAATTCTGACTTGAGCCCTGTAGCAGCGTTAAAGAAATGCTATGAGGTCCTGGTAAGATCGCCTGGTCGACTTTTGCATGAAAAATAATTTGAACATTACGTGGCCACATGAAATTGCCAGCACACGTAGGTAGTGAAGTTCATGTCTGAAATCGGCTACCAACTTGGCTCTCTGCTTTGCTTTGATGTCTGCAACCCTGACCTCAAAAGGGACAAGTCATTATATGAGTGTGTGCATCTGAGAGGGACACAGACAGGGCATGAAGGAATTTATTGCTTACTTAAATCATAGCGACCTTAAACCTGTGAGCCCACATCAAAGTTGTCCACTTGCTATGTACTACATGTGGTAACTTTCTCTTTAAATTAGAAAAAAACATACCCTTATGAACACCATGTGTAAGTTCCCCAAAGAAAAATAAAGCGGCAAAGAAAAGGCACACTTAAAGCCGAGTTGTATAAAAATTCAGGTGCAGCTGAAAAATATAAACAACTTCACCACTTCTTATAACTGTCAAGAGTAATTACAGGACACCTAGGGAAGACAGTCATTGTAAAACCTTTCATTTTTATGTAAATCCACTTGACAGTAAAGCTGTACATATCTGCCAAAACTGGATGAAGCATAACTTAAAAAGTAAATGTCATTGTTGGGATGTATGGAATTTAATTATGGGATACGAACAGGAGTTATAAAATACACAAGAGACAAGAGTAACCTACAACCTTGTGATTTATGCGTCCTAATAAGGCTGCAGCTCACTTGGGTTCATGACAGCCATTATCATGAGTTATAGCGGTCTTAATGAGAGCTGTGGTAGTGTCTCAACTCGCGGCCCAGGTCTTGACGGTGAAATAATGCAGACAGGGGCAAACAAACAAAACATGACCAGTCAATGGCCAGACAGTGCATTACACAAATTACAGGTACACACAGAGATGTTTCAGGACAGGTGCTGAGTGTATCTGGACAGGAGACTCTGCAGATTAAACGTACAACTTTAAAAAGTGTGAAAGAAAATGTACTGCAAAAACTATGTTCTAAACAGAAACAAATATTAAGTTGGATAAAGACGTGTTTGTTTTAGGGAAAGCTGCAGCCAGATGTGCCATGTAGTCAGTTTCGTCGATCAGGCATCATGGCATGTCACGTGACTGTATGAAAAAACAGTGGATGCTGTTCTGTGAATGATGCTTTTTGTTGCATTAATTAGAGGATGGAATGCAATGAAATTCAGTGGGTGGTGACGACCACATGACGCAAAAGCACTAAATCACACTGAGAAGGAAAATCCCACAACTGTGTTCAATATGCTGGAGCGTGTGCTGCAGAATGGTTCTACATGTGTGAGTGTGAGAGAGAATATGTGTGTCTCTCACTGCTTCCATTATTTCTTGCAGTGTGTAAATTTCACCTCCCTCCGCCTGGCCTGGTTGCTAGGACACCTGCTTTTCTTTGGGCACGTGCAGAGGCCTGACTGTCTGGCCTGACCTTTGACCCACAGAGCACTAACCCTCATGACCTCAGCAGTGGTTTGGCACTTCATCTGACTGACCACTCCCACCATACTTCTGCGTGCTTAGGTGTGTATGACAGAGAGAGAGAGAAACAGAGAGAGAGAGAAACACACACACACACACACACACACACACACACACACACACACACACACACACACAGTGTATATGAGAGAGTCTGGGTCAGCATGACAGGCATGACAGTGGGTGTGGGTGATTGTTGCATGTATATAAATGTGCATATTGTGGGTTCACCTCCTCCTTCCCACTCATTAATCAGAATTCAATAATATGCAACTGTTTTCATTTTTGAAGTTTAAAACCATGTTTTGTACCAGGCTGTCAACATGTTTATTCATCTGTAAAGCATTATTATGGCAATATAGGGGTCTATGGACCTGGACTTTGGACGCAGTTTGGAAACAACCAAGAAAAGCAAAGGTGCTACCAGGATAGGCCAGGGACCTGGGCGGTTGCTTAGTTTGCCACACATTCGCGCACACACACATGCACACACACACACACCTATTTAGAAATGCATGTGAATGCAGAAGCACAGAAAAGGTAAAATTCTGGGTATCACAGGGAACCAACATTATTCCACTGTGCAAATACAGCCCTGCAAACGGAGTGGGCCATAGCTCTGTGTGTGTGTGTGTGTGTGTGTGTGTGTGTGTGTGTCATACTGTCTTGATAACAGCAGACACAGGCTCGCTGGGGAGGCGTCAAGCCTTTATTTATTCATCAACCTTCTGGGAACTGGCAATGAGAGACAAGGTCAATACATTATTGCACACATGTGCGCACTCACACACACACACCCTTCATTCCACCTATAGAACTACCACATATACAGTAAATACTTTTCTAAGATACTTCTGCCAACACATATACTGTAATGACTCGTGTTAAAATGGTATCACAGTACACACACACACACACACACACACACACACACACACACACACACACACACACACACGCACACACACACACAGAGACTTGTTGGCTGACTGGGCCGTGAGTCTGAGCCCAGAAAGCACACAGACCCTATTAAACGCTGCCGGATCTGCAACACACACCCAATTAAATGCTCCAGATCAGCTGAGTCAGCACGCCAAAAGAGAAAAGACTGGAGGTTTAGACAATACAACGAGCCTTGTAACTAGGAGACACATGCGGCGCACACACACGCACACACAAAACTTCACTCGTGATCACATATTATACGGTAACATACTGCACGCCCACAAGTACAGAAACGTGCATGCAGTTACAGAAACACCCAGGAACAAAGAAAACCAACAAACACAAAGGAACAGACACACAAATAAAATGCAGTAAGACACAGGAAAAAAAACACATAGCAGTATGGGGAACACAAGCATGTGCTACTTCGCATCTGGCTCTGCTTAGATCAAGACACAAAAGAAGTAGTATGTGTAGTGAATGTGGCATTGTGTGTGTGTGTGTGTGTGTCCGTCATTTGGTCAGTGCTTTGATAGCTGGCGAATGAGGAGGAGGGCTCACCATGAGTCCAGACAGGAGAGAGAGAGGGGCCAGCCGCTGTCAGATACACAAACACAAACCACATGCAGCTGTTCAGCTTCTCCCTGAGAGGCACATGACACACACACATACGCACACACACCCAAAGTCAACCCGACACCATGGCAACCAGAGGCAAACATGATTGTTACTTGGGCAGTGGACAAGGGTGTGAGACTTTTTCACCACCACGTGCATCTCAGTGGAAATCCTCAGGTTGTGTGTGTGTGTGTTTGGCTCGTAGTGACTTGTGAGTCATCTCGTGGGTTGCGGGTCTGACTGTGGGGTAAAAATAGCCCTGCGTGTCAAACGTGGTTACAGAGTGATGATGAAACAACTGGCCGTACCAGCTGCTCACACACACATTGTTTTGGATGCACGCAGCTCCATAAAGGCATTGTCTGAACTCACTGCACAAACAGTGTTACTTGGCTGTGCCTTCTCTTGTCTCTGTGATGTGTCTGTGTGTCTGTGTGTGTGTGTAGGGGCGTCAGTATGTCTAATCTTACTTGCCCCCACTTTATCTGCGGGACACCCCTTTGCTAGTCTCACCAGATCACAGAGAGAGAGCGAGAAGAGGGGGGGGTGATGGGAGGAGGAAGACACAGAGATGAAGGGAGGGCGGCTGACCTGAGCGTTTGATGTTAAAGTTTGGAGCCGACCAAAGGAAAACTTCAAACACTGCATAGAATTAAAAAGATTACCTCCCCTGCACACACACACTTCTCTCTCTAGTAAAGAAAGCACACACACGCACACAGACACACAGCAACTATCAATCCATAACAGGTCAGCATGCCCCTCAGAGAGAGACGTAAAAAAAGAGAAAGAAAGGGATGTGTTATCTATCCTGTAGTCAGCCTCTCTTTTTGTCCGAAAAGTAAATTAAAAACTGATCCAGAGCCAGTGCTGCCTCAGTCAGCTATATAAAGAAAGGCCGACCTGAAGGGAGAGAAAGTGATCCCAGTCAGTAAGAGAGACAATGTCAGAATCATGTAATGTGACGCGCTGCATGAGCCTGAGCAGAATCCAACTGAAGCCTTTAATACAGAACCATATAATTCAATTCACTTTAACTATAACACCATTTTACACAAGTACACCGTGAAGCTGTAGGTCTGCAGCACGTGTTAATGTGTTAAGTACTGATCAGCAGGCATATTGTGACATGTATCCTGCACAGTAGCAAGGGAGGAACAGTCCAGTGTCAAGTTATAGACTGAGATATTTACTATGCAGCATCTACAGGGAAACTCATTTTGGAATATGTGACAAAATAATCTGAGCTATAGATGTTCACACAGGCTAATAATCTAAGATCACACTTGCCTCTACTGTCGATGCAGACTGACATACAGCATTTTGAAGTCAACAGAGTTCAAGTTTGTCTTCCTAACAAACAATTAACTGATTGGGATCCTGCAGCACAGTGGGGTAGTGGTTAGCACAACACGGTTTCTGGGTTTGAAACTTTTTTTCTAACCTTTGTGTGTAGAGTTTACCACGTGCCTGCGTGGCTTTTCTCCAGGTTCTCCTCCCACTGCCCAAAGACATGCAGGTTAGGCATCAGCCCGGCAGCTCTGAACAGCCCATGGGTGGCAATGTGAGTGAGAATGATTGTCTGTGCTACATGTGTCAGCCCTGCGATTGACTAGCGACCCATCCAGGGTGTACTCCGCCTCATGCCCAGACACTGGATCCAGCTTCCCTCTGTAGGATAAGCAAGTATACAGCAACTAATATGAATAGAAGGGTGGATTGATTCTGCTATAGGTTTAAAGGGCCACAGTTATTTCCAAAACTCTCTGTTGACAATTTTGACCAACCATACTTGATTTAGCTTTGAGCACAGATAGTTTTCCTGCAAAATGAGGTAGTATCTCTGTTATTCCCAACATGTTCCTCCTATGTATCTCCTAAATAAAAAGGTTCATATAATCTGATCAGAGTGTTGATTAGATTCACTACTTTTTGAGGAGAGAATAACTATTCAATATAAAAAAAATACGGCCAATAGAATGCAAACAGGACCTAAGGTGCACTGAAAATGTTCTTTTCAGGCCGTTAGAGCAGCTTGTTTCAGGGTTAATTGGGAACTGTGGTGTGAGGATTAGAAGGGGTGAGTGAGGTTGAGAGGTGAGGGTGACGGGTGGTGGGGTAAGGCCACACCAGTTCACACTGAGGAATGCAGGCCTAGCAACGGTTGTGATGCTCCCATTTGTGTTTTGTGGCCGAAGGAGTGTGTATATGACCATGTGTTTGTGCGTGTTTATGAAGACGAGTGCCAAAGTATTACTCACACATCCACTAAGGTCACTACGTAGGACAAGCTTAGCTGAGTCCTTCCAAGTCTCCAGCATCTTAAGAAGAACTCTTACATTTGTCATCTGTTTCCACTTTACGTTTTAATGTCTTCACATCCACCTATACAAGGAAAGTTGACTTAGCACACATACCTACTTCCAGCAACTGGCTCCTATACTAGAGGAACTGCTGAGGAATATGCAAACGCAGTGTTTCAGTGAGCAGAGCCTCCATATGCATCAGAGCTAGAGTCAAACCACCAGAGTAACAGTAAATGTTGGGCTCTGACTGAAATGAAGCAGCTAATATGAAGCGTCGTCCGATCAGGCCTGAAGGCCAAAATGTTAATAGCTGCTGAGAACAGCCCCACTCAAAGGCGGGATGAATAGGCTGCCATCACTGAGAGGGGTGAGGTGTGATCATCATTCAGATGGGCCTAACAGCACATATATTTCAATAGTTTCTCCTGAAAGACGTTTGCTCTTGGTTTTTACAAAAAGCGATGGAAAAAGAGGAAAAACGCCTTGCTAATTGCTGCATGACATGGGCATGCTTGTTGAACTGTTGCTTTCAGAACGTTACACTATTGTCACATGTGGCCTTCCCCTCAATTTGAGGTCAGAAACGTCTCAGGGAGGGGGTTTCAGACAACGACCACTGATAAGCACATTGTTTGAAGCATACTGACCCCTTCGCAAAAACTGAGAGTTTTTATCCTTTTACACCCACTGTGTCGTCCAGCTTTCGACTTTTGGGACACTTTCAAAGGTAACTCCTGTCGTAATAATAACCAGGTACAATTCAGAGTCCACTACTGGAACATTAAAATAATAGTGTGGCCAAAGAGGTGAGTGTCAAAGTGTTAAACACAATTCTGATGTTGCCTGAGCAGAGCAGAGACTGAAGAAGCATTTCAAGAGAAAAATATCTAATATCTATGCTTCATATTCTTGAAAAGTAGACAGGAAATAGGTTAGTATGCTGTGTGACTGAACTGTGTGTGTGTGCAAGCCGTTTGGCACCCCGACTTGTGTGTGTGTGCATTTTGTTCTTTCATGAGAGGTGTGAAGTTTGTGGTTCGGAGTCATTTCGAGACCGGCGGTGTGACAGACAGAGTGGTAATTAGAAAGTTATGGCAGAGAGAAAAAACGCTGAAAGAGAGAATAATGAAAATTTTTAAAAAAGTCAACAAATGGAAGATGAAAAGAAGTTCAGCGTCGAAGGAAGAGGGAGGGAGAGAAAGTCAAAGAGCGCAAATAAATGAACGCTGAAAATAGGTGTCGAGTGAGAGAGACTGAAGAGAGACTGAGGGAGAAAGAAGCAGTCATCTCCCCATAAAGTGTCGGAGTCAACCAGAGTTGTTAGCAGCAGCACCGTGGGTGGTTGTGGAGGACGGAGCATGCACGCACACAAAGGCGCGCGCACACACACACACACACACACACACACACACACACACACACACACACACACACCCTCAGTGAGTGATGCATGCTAGCCGGTCTGAGCCTGGTGGCTAACACTAGCCTTTATTGGTTAGGCAGCTGGTTTGATGTGGAGCCCACACACAGCGACAGGATGACAGACACACTGTAACACACACACACCACCAGCGGGAGGGGGGTGCGTGTGGGGGTGTGGGAATGGGATGTGTTGAGTTGGGCTATATGTGTGTTTATATGTGAAAAGTGCAATAGTGCCTCTGTGTGTGGGGGCTTGAAGAGAGACTGAATGTGGGTGAATGTAAAGTGGGTTGGAAGTTATGTGGGGGAGTGGGTGTATGGGTGTGTGTGTGCGTGCATGTGCCTGTGCACAGATGGATGGCTGATACCTGTAAACCTGTGTGTGTATGTGGAGTATGTGTGTGTATAGTGGGGTTTGCCTACGAGCTTGGATATCTGTGCAGATGTAAGGAACAATGACTGTGTGTGTGTGTGTGTGTGTGTGTGTGTGTGTGTGTGTGTGTGTGTGTGTGTGAAATGATGTGTGAGATACTCTGGACACTGATGGGAGATTAGGAGTGGTGCAGATAGAGTAAGATGGTAAAATAAACAAGACCAAGAGATGAAAGACAAACATAACATGAATCTGTCAGGCAGAAGTAAAGGACAAGAGAGGAAAAGAAAGAAAGCAAACGGGGAAAAGAGATGGGATGGAGTGACAGAGAAAAAAATGAGAAAGAAAAAGGGGCCACAATGACCTCAAATGATTGAGAAGAAAAAGAGTGTCGAGAGAGGAGGGGAATGATGGAGAGATAAACAGAGAGCGTGGAGTGTCTGGCCGTGTCCCAGCTTTGTCTCTGGTCTCGGGGGAGGGAGGCTGGCAGAGGCAGGCAGGCTGGCTGCTCTGGCCCAGGGCCAGGCCACACACTGTGCCACGCTGCCCAGGAAAAGCCACGGCCTGAGAGGGACAGGGGGTTGAGGGGGGGGGGGGGGCAAAGTCCAGCCCCCCCCCAGGCACTTCAACAGGCCCCAGGGGGGCCCATTGTGTCCCCCGCTCCACCACTTGACACATCTGGTCCCCTCAGCCTGGAGAGGACTCGTTCACCTTGGCACTGTGCTGCAGACCTGTCTGCGGTCTAACCTGAGCCGAAGTGGCCTGGAGCTGATTATACAGACACACGAGTAAATACTGGGACTAAAATAAACTTGGCTTTTGGCTCGACGGCGCAATATCGCAACTGAAAGCTTTGAATTATAGGTGATTACTGGCTACTAAGTTAGGCAATGTTCAGAAAAAGTGGAATTCAAAAATTTAAACAATACTCTGTGGAGTTTTCTTGGAAGCAAACAGTTATGTTTACATTCAGTGTACCATGCCCCACCTTTTCCTGTTGTATTGCTGCTTTTCTTGGCGCGTTATCACCGTCACCCACTGTCACTGGAATAGTGCAGCACGTATATTGCATCACCCGTGTGCCCATGTGCGGGTGATGCAATACATAAAAAACAGGGACCCTCTCATCAAAACACTGCTTCATGGAGCCACCAGTGGTCTGAATCTCCTCAGTGCATAAGGGCTGATTTTCATCATCAACATATCTACACATTATTTTTCCAATTAACGGTTTAGTCTGGAAAATGTCAGAAAGCAGTAAAGAATGTCCAGTCTCTCAGAGCTCCAGTTGGTGTATTCAAATCACATGTGGCATATTCAATTTACAATTTCCCCAACTTCCTAAAAGTGAGAAAAGCCTAACATTGTCACAAAAGTTGCCAGCTAATTTTCAGCTGATTGACTACTCGATTAATTGACTTGTGTTTTCAGCTCTACAGTGGATCGTTAAGTAGGCCAATGCTTTCAAAGTTGCAACAGCAGCCGGTCTAGAACAACCAGAAGATCTGGTAATAGCATGAGCAGTTACGCCAAACTGGTTGAACGTACAAAGACGGGTCCACCACATACAGACACGAGCGAGCTCTCGTCAGAAATTGAGCCGTCATGGTAACAGCTTCTCCGTGGAAACTGCACTACATAAACACAACATCACTCAAAACACTACTGAATAAATGTTAGTCGTGTGAAGCAAAATAGATGTTTAACATGAGTGAGCACTTGTCATTTAGGCAACTGTTTTGTGATCATATTTGTGCATCAAGTGGATGTTTTAGCTTCTAACTCAGCGCCGTTCTGAACGCCTCCCGTGTCTGAGAACCACACCACTGTGTTCAACCAACTCGAGGGTTCAGGACAGGCCGGGCCAACTTTAAGAAACCAAGTTTTCTCGACTTCACGTTGGACGTCAATAGAAGAGTCTTTGAGTCTTCCTGGGATCAGAGCTGCAGCAGAGGTCGTGAAAAGATCAGAATTGAAAGTCATTTGAAGGCAACTGCAGCGTTCAGCCCACAGCTGCTCGCCGACGAACTGTTTCACCATCACTTGCTACGACTGATTAAAACCCAGCCCTCTGTCTTTATAGATTTCTCAGAGTGACACAATGCTTTCTGTTTGCTTTCATCTCTTCTTCTGTTCCTTTTAACCTCTGCGTGTCTCTGTTTTGCTGCTGTATCTCTCTCTTTCCTGTTTCCAATTAATTGAGTCACTTTACTGGTATGACTGCTTATGCGGCGCATTGCCAAATCTGTGTGACAAACCGTCCAAAAACTGCCAAACAACAGTTTCATCCTTTCAAACCACGCTGAAAAGATTTATTGTTTGGTTTGAGAACATGGAATAGTACATAATCCTTTTTGCTTTACTTGTTTCTCCCCCTAATTATGAATCTCTCCATTTCCTTCCTCCTCATCCTTCCTGCAGCTCATCTGTGTCGGGTACATTTACTGTATGTACATTTGTGTGTGTGTGTGTGTGTGTGTGTGTGTGTGTGTGTGTGTGTGTGTTAGAGCAGAGCAGCCCGGGGGCACAGAGCTGACTAAACTCCATTTTCCAGCTGCCTGGACAAGCCAATCATCCACAAAACCTCAGAGCCTCCATTTCCGGAGGATGGGAGAGGACAATCGCCACGGCGACGATGCATTGGGATTACATCACTGATAGGGGGAATTAAATACGCTTTTCCAATGTGTGTCTGTTCGATGTATACATATATTTTGGCACAGGAAGGAGACTGGGAGTGTGTGTTCACTCATATCCAGTGTCTACAAAAATGACCTCTGTGTTGAATGCACAATCACTAAAGCTCAAGTTACTACCAGCCCTTCCTCTCTCTGTCTCTCTCTGTCGTGATATAAGGTTACCACTGGCTCCAGACAGCCAGGCTAATGCTCCTCCTCCTCCTCCCTCACCTCCCTCTCACCTGACCGGAGGAAGGGAGGAAGGCAGGGAGAGTGGGACGGAATAAAAGGATGAGAGAGCAGGAACATGAAGGGGGAGGGAGGGAGGAGGAGGGAGGAGGATGGAGGAATTGAATGGGAGGGAGGGGTGGAAGGAGAGGAGACGCACACAGACAGGCAGAGATTTATACGGATGGAGAAAGAGAGATGAGAGTGAGTGATTGTCTTGTCCACCTGCGAGATTGCTGTGAGGAGAATGGACAGGAGATACAGACACCACACACACACACACACACACACACACACACACACAGAGACACACACACAGACACACACACACACACACGAGGAGACACAAGATCACGGGTAGCCACAGCAGTCAATAGACAGAAACCTAAGATGGCGGAAAATGGGGGGCCCATAAGACCCTGCCTGCCCTGCTTGTCTCCCCCTCTCACAATCGAACTATGCTAGGGGCCCCATCAGGGTCATGCACACACATACACAGAGACACGCACACACACACACACACACACCCCTGACCCTGCCCTTCCCCCAAACGAGCCCCTTATTGATGAGGTCACTGGCCGAGAGGTCATATCCCAGTGACGGAGGGAGAGATGGAGAGATCGAAAGAGTGGAGACTGAAGGAGAGAGAGGAAACAGCAAAGCTCGTCTTTGTCAAACTATCAAGACGATCTTACACAAAACATTTGTTATTGCACAAAAAATAAAATGTGGTTTCAAACGTTCATCAGTTAGAGGTGCGTACTCCGGCTGTCGACACGTACGAAAACCCCCTTGAGACGAGTGGAAAGTCTTTCAAACTACAGAGAAGCTGAACAACACCTGCTGCTTCCTACTGTATTTCTCAGACACTTCAAGTGGCTCAAAACTACAACGCCCACTTCCTTTAGCTGGAACTTAGTGTTGTTTATGTGTGCGCGGACGTTAAAAAAAAATGCGGCTTTTGGTCCAGCCTACATGTCCATTGTCTCCTCCAACATGTCGCAGTAAGTCAGCGTGACAAGTGAGTGTTTACAAGAAACAGCGAAGGAAACAGATTTGATGAGAAGCTTGTTTCGTCTTCCTGTCTCTCACATTGTTATGAGAAACACTCGCTTTGTCAGTCATTCTCTCTCTGTCACACGCACACACGGACTCACAAACCGACTGGCATACTG
The DNA here is from genome assembly GCF_017976325.1 of Chelmon rostratus. Lineage (NCBI taxonomy): Eukaryota > Metazoa > Chordata > Actinopteri > Chaetodontiformes > Chaetodontidae > Chelmon > Chelmon rostratus. The sequence continues at coordinate 5,905,764 of NC_055680.1, read as the reverse complement.
GATGGCACGCACTCGTACAGATACAGGTTTAATGAGACAGGTGTGTGCTGGTGGGACACAGGTCGCTGCTGTCTCAGCAGACCCTCTCAGACTGAGCCCCCCTGCTCAAAATGTATGTTCCTGTGAAAAGCTAATTGAGCTAAGCAAACAGCATAAAGCTAAAGACAACACATTTCTTTAATCCTTTAAGACCGATGACTTCTTTATTTACATATTTAACTGTTTCAAAATCACACAAAAGTAAAAAGAGCCCGGAGCAAAAGTTTGGGCACCCTGCATGGTCAGTATTGACTAACTCTGTCTTTGGCAAGTATTACAGCTTGATAAAGGCTTTTTGTAGCCAGCTGAGAGCCTTTCAGGTCTTGTTTGGGGGATTTTTGTTCATTCTTCCTGCAAAAGGCTTCTCGTTCTGTGAGATTCTTGGGCCTCGGGGGACCGTGAGGGCCATGGCAAAACCTTCAGCCTGAGGCAGTTCATCGTGGATTTTGAGGTCTATTTGGGATAATTGTCCTCTCTTGGTGTGATGTTTTCTTCTAGAATTTGTTGGTATTTAACTGAATCCATTCTTCCTTCTACCAGTAAAATGTTCCCCGTGCCACTGCAAAACAAGCCCAAAGCATGATCGATACACCGAGAGCTTAACAGCTGGAGAGGTGAGTGTCAGCATGAGAGGGAGAAAGCGTGCACGTGGGAGAGAGTTTGTGTACAGAGGCAGAAGTGAAACTGAAACGTCATGGTGACAGCCTGAGGTTAACCTGTGACAGCTATGAATGTGTCCAACGACGGCTGAAAATGTGTTCTGCAGACCTTCATCACATGACTACTCCCTGCGTTCAGAAGCGAATGACCACTTCACGTGATAATATCACATGATCTTCCTCAGCAGGTGAATTTTGCTTAGGTGCAATGTTAATTTTTTTTTTTATAGATGATCAAAACCTCAAGAGCAGTAAGAGCAAGAGCTCAGTATGTCTCTCACTTAATGCTAAAAACATGTGCTCTGGTCTGAATTCACAAATGTATGTCATCGTAAAAAGTACTGATTGACAAAGAGTTAGATAACGGCTTCTGGAGCCTCGCTCATCTCTACACTGAAGGGTTATATCTGAGTTTATGTCTGTTTCCATCAGCGCAGTGTTTCATCAAATGTGAGCGGATGTGTGAATAAGGTGAATTGTTACCCTTGATACCCTCCCAACAACTCAGATGTCATAGAAACGCCTCCACAGTCGTATTTACTTCCTTTATTGTCTCATTCAAGTGCAGTTCAGCTTCTAATGGTAGTATTTTCAGCAGCGCGTCAGAGACAGTGAGCCTATGTTGCAGTATTTTATCCTGATTTATATGCCTGCGCTTCAGTTTCTCCCTTTACTGAGACTCATTTGGGAAAAAAAAGAGAAGAAATGCCATCTACACCTTCATTGTACAATGTACCTCGACATTTTCAAGGAGTCGCAGAGTCACAGATAAAAATAACTCAACAGCAGAGAGACACAGAGATAGAGAGGAAGGGAAAAAAAGAGCGAAATGGAAGAAGACATGGAATAAAGAAAGACAGTTCAGCTGTGTTGCCTTCCTCTCTGTTTATCTCGCTCTAGCTCCCTCTGCTCTCTCTTTAAAGCCAGCATTATCTTAAACTGCATAATCATCTCCTCTCTCTCTCCTTCGCTTTCATCTTCCTCCTCCCTCTCTCCTCCCTCCGTCTTTCTGTCGTCGTCTCTGACATCAAATTTCTACTTCTTCATCACCCACCCCCCCTTCTCTCTGTGCAGGGGCTGTCAGCAGTGATCAGAGGGATAATAAACTGTCACTGTGCTGCATGGAAAACACACACACACACAAACAGAAGAGATGGAAAGACGTGCAGAGTGGCGAAGCGAACTTTTCTGTGTAAACAGATAAATATTGGCAGTAACAGTGTGTTGTGTTATTCACCATGACACCTGCTCTACCCTCACACTCAGTCTTTTACTCTCTTCATTTTTTTAAGTCTCCATCTGAATCCCAGCCTGTGAAGCAGAGAGAGAGATTACTGAAATTCCATCATCCAAAGTCTCCCTGTCGCTATCTACCACAGACACGTCAATGTATGCAGACTTTGCTGCTTAAACCCACACAGCAGCACACTGAAGAACATCAAACACACACGCGCTTGCATGTGCCCGTGACCCAAACACATGCACGTGGCGCTGCGGTGATGCAAACTTGGCACGTCTGATTCCCACGGACGCTCACTTTCATTTTAACACCCGCTCTTTCTTGCTCTCTTACCTCTGCTCTTTCTTCTCTGCTGACTCTCTTTGTTTTCTGTCTGAGGCGGAGTGCACAGCAAGCAGAGGGAGAGAAGTAAAAAGCCAGAAAAAGGACGGACGAGATAAAGGAGGAAAAGAAAAAGAGCAAAAAAGAGAAGAAAAAGAGCAAAAAGAGAGGAAAAAGAGCAAAAAAGAGAAGAAAAAGGGGGAAAGCGACTGGGCTCAGCTACTCAGATACTTTTCGCTTCTTCTATTTCTGAGCTGCAAGCCGTGTGTGTGTGTTATTTCTATTTTTAAACCACTGCACACAGGCTGACTGCTTTATTCTCTTCCAATAAGTCCCACTGACTGCACAAGTGCACACTAGGAAACTTTCTGAGTGTGTGCGCTCATGCACATGTGTATAATGTTTTCCATTGTTACAGAAGTGGAAACCATGTGCACGTGTGTGTGACTGTGTTCTTGAAAACACACCTACATTTACTAAAGCCTGCCGAGATGCTCTCATTCCTGATCACTTTTTATATTTGTGTTTCCATTTCAAGATGAACTTGTGACGTTAATGCCATGTGAATATGAATACCATGTGAATACATTTCTTGCAAAGAGGAGGGAAAGACAGACAGACACACACACACACACACACACATGCATGCACACAAGTTATCAATAAGAGTACCATGGTGATAACCCAAATGAAACCAGTGGGAGAGCTAAGAGCCCAGCTCCAGCCACAGCTGGGGCTCCTGCTTGTGATCTTATCTTTGCCTATGCATGCTCACACACACACACACACACACACACACACACACACACACACACACACACACACACACACACACACACACACACACACACACACACACATCACAACTAATAATGCCTGTAATTGTTTTGTTTTCACATGAAGTGAGTGAGTGCCACCTTCTGCCTCCCAATTTTTCACTCATCCCTCTTCTTCCTCCATCTCTCATTCTGAATAACTGATTGTGAGGATTATTATGAATGAATTATTCGGGGCTGTGGGACGACCATGTGTGTGTGTGTGTGTGTGTGTGTGTGTGTGTGTGTGTGTGTGTGTGTGTTGTGTCATTTCAAAGCCAGCCATGCTCTATTAGCGGAGTTTGATTCATAAGTAGAAAGCCTAAATTCAGTGATTCCCCTGGCAGCCGTCGGCACAATAGATCCATTACACACACACACACACACACACACACACACACACACACACACACACACACACACACACACACACCCACACATGCACGCACGCACGCACGCACGCACGCACGCACAAGGTTGATTCAAACTACACACACACTGAGTAGGAAAAACTAAATGACAGCGGAAGGAGAAAAAATGTATCCGTGAGAGAGAAAGCTGAACAAAGAGAGGATGAGAGCCAGGAAACAGGAAGTGTGGAAGGAGGAAATGAGAGGAGGAAGGAAACAGAAGGGGGAGAGACAGAAAAATGTGTAGACAGAGCGGATGCTTTGTTTCGGCCCACTTGTGAGGTGACGTACAATATTCCTGCCTCTCCAAAAACGAACAAAAAGGTCATTCTTTGTGTCGCCACTGCCTCTTGGCAAAGCTTGATCATTGACTAGCACAGAGTATAACATGACTCAGAGCTACACCTCAGATCTAGCTTGATCAGGATATTAAACTCCACCCGCACTGCCTGGAGAGCAACATGCGCAAATCAAATGCTGCACAAATAAAGTCAGACAGTTGACTGCAACTATTTATGACACCAGCAACTGTGTCATAAATAAATAATTGATTATGACTCTGTGTGACTGATCCTAACCCACATTCTCAGCCTCAACCTCAGCCTACTCCTGTGCACGATGTGTGTCATTAACACACACAAAGGCACAGGAGGCAGATGAAGGCTTCTGTTATTTGACTTTCTGTTCAGTGGGTGGTGCATTAAACAGCAAGAGACTCATTTTCATTTATAAAGCCAAATATTGCAAAATTGTCTCAGAGCTTTACCATCTGAACAATATACGACACTCTTTATCCCCACACCCTCGACTTGTGCGAGCAAAACCTCCAAAAACTACAAAGCCACATTAAAGTTACAGCTTCACTACACTGCTTGCTTATGCATATATGCAAAGTACATAACGTATAGGAGAGTAAAGCTGTTGTCCAGGTTGCATGAAAGCTACAACAAAAAACGTAGAAATCAACCCAGGCAATTAACTTCCATCTTGGCTATACGAGAGTTGGCATGGCAAGCACATACAGCCATGCATTATGGGAATCAGCAGTAGTGAGCTGTAACATGTCATCAGATTGACTTATTATTTGTTTTTATTAATCTCTTCTCATTTAATTTTGATTAGTTTATCTTACAGTATCAAAATGCCAAATCACCTGGCCTATAGACCTTTTTTAAGACATTGAATCATACATAACATTACCTGTAATACAGGGGTCAGCAATTGCTGTTCAGCAGGGTACAGATATAGGGTGTGAAGTGAATAGTGGTGATGACCAGGAGTTGGGTATGGGGAACTGAGAGGGTGGAGGGGGTTCAGCGGTACGTGACGCCAGGCGCGTACCCAAAGTTGCCTGGCTTGTGTTCAAGCACACCCCACTTCAGCTGGTGAGCCCCTAGTCCCTGGAGAGTTCCCCAGCATAAACCCACAGGCATTAAACACGTACAAAAACATACAACCCCTCCACACCTAAAACACCAGAAAGATGCAAACACTGAGAGGTAAAAGACAGCATAAGTGCACAAGAGTCCAAACACAGAGGTACAAAGGAATGGGCATGAACACAAACACACACAGACTAGGACGATCACACATAAACAAAGGCCCAGACCGATGCATGTAATAAGAAAACACGCTCAAATAAACACACACAAACATGCAAACTTCCATGCATGCAGGCAAACACACACACACACACACCACTTTGTGTGCAGAGCTTCTTCGGATACGGCCCCAGCCCCACACAACAAGCTGCATGAAATATTCAGTGAATTTTTCAACATGTGCTCTTTCCCCTTTCGCACGTGTAGAAGTGCAAAAAAAAAATGTAGGAGGGAGAGCGATGGGGAGACAGGAAGGAGGGGGAGAAGGAGTCAATGAGGGCAAAGGCAGAGCGAGCAGCAGGAGAGAGCGGACGAGCGAGCCAGAAACTGACTGGAAGATGCAGAGAGAGAGACGAGAGAGAGAGAAAACCCAGCTGACTCTGTTCCAAGCTACTCCCCTTAGCAACAGCCCTGGCTCAGCCTGCGTCCCATTGGCCAGCTGACAGCATGCATCACAATCCCATGCATGGATCCTCAGCCAATCAGGGGTTTCCTTGCAACTCTGCATTTTGGATTTCATTTTCACCATGGCAACACAACCCTGCTCTTGGCCCTGGATGTGGCCTGTGTAGTGCATGCGTGCACACACACACACACACACACACACACACACACACACACACACACACACACACACACACACACACACACACACACACACACACACACACACACACACTGACAAGCCTTGATGAGCTCAGCCCAAAGCAATTAGTCTGACAACACCAGCGATATAAACAAAACTCACATGGCAGATGAGCTAACTCAAAAAGCTAACTGTGCTGTGTCTCCACACCTGTGAGTGTGTAATTGCATGTGTCTAAGTGTTACAGACACACACACAGTGAAAAACATTGGGAAGCTGGAATAATATCCAGCACGGGCAGCCCAGGATCAGTACCTACTGACACTCGTGATGAGGAGAGGAAACACACTGTCACACTCTGTGTTTGTCCATCTGTCAGTGTGCATCCTCCAATGGAAGTAAACTATCCTCACAGTCATCTCTCACGCTCACTCTCCAGGTTGGAAGGGGAAACCTCAATCTGAAATTGCTTTCACACATGTACTTATTCTGCAAATGCTCTGGCAGTTTCAGATGTTGGTGTCGGGTCTGAAAAGGACCTCACATAGTTTTTCTGTAAAGGTTGCTCTGGCAGTTAGCCCTCCCAAGACCTGGTGATGTTTGAATAACTCTTTTATACACACACAAGGTTACTTCACAATACACACACACGCACGCGCACACTCAAGGTTACTTCGCAACAAGGTTATCTAACATGTGTATTTACTGTCGGTTCTTTACAATGCTGGATACTGCAACACAAATAAAGACAACCATCATGGAAACTGCCTGCACAATAGAAATCAATAGAACATTCACAGAACGTGAACACAACAGAAATCACAAGAGAAGTAAAAAGTTTGCCCATTCAGATTTGTTATGATATAGTTTCACATGTGTTCAACTGCGTAAAGAACAGGAACTAGAGTTCTGTGTCATATCTAATCCAATCTAATCTAATGGATTATGAGACCATCTGGGACAGTCACATGTGACCAATAGCAATGCTGAGAGAAACATACAGTAAGTAGGCACTGGTGTGACGGGCACCTTTGGTTAGTGCATGTAAAACATACGCATCCCTGAAAAGGAATACGTGACTATAGAACATGGATGGATGCATGGGTGGATGTTTAATGCAGGAAACACATTCTGTTTAAACATTCAGCACAACCTGACTACATTTTGTGTGTAAGTGTATATAATCTTCTTCGTGCTTCTACTGCACGTCCCCGTTCTAATGAGCTTGAGCTGATGTAAGTGAAGGGCTGCAGCAGGCTACATAGCAGGTGTCTGTTCCGGCGTCTTAGCCCTCTCTGATCCATAAGACACTTAGAGCTGTTTGAGTGATTTCTGTGGCACTGCAGAAACAAGCTTACTGGGATGAGTCCTTAACAGCGCACTTCATACATTTCAAACACACATGCAGGCAGACAGACACAGACAAGGTAACTAGCTGTGTCCTCTTTGTTCTCTCAGTGAGGCGAGATAGATAAAGGGTGTGAGAGAGGCAGGGAGAGTATCAAAGATATAAAGACAAGAGGCGAGAGATGGAGGGGGGCAGAAAGACAAAGAGAGAAGTAGTGAGAGAGGTAGAAAGATGTATGAGACGGGCCAGCTCCTGGAGAATAAGCAGGAGGAGAGACAATGAATAGCAGCTCCTCTGCAGACAGACACATGATGAATGGGTCTGCTGCCTAAAAAGCCAGCATGTGTCTGTTCACCCCACAGTGTTCATGTGTGTGTGCGTGTGTAACTACAGAAGCGATCCATCTGGGCCATTGTGGCAGTGTCCACACTAGAGGCTGATCTCCAGTATCCCCTTCCCCATCCCACAAAACCAGCCATCAGCTCCAAAAGCAGCACTCGGGGTCAGTTGTCAAACTTAACAGCAGGTAATTAAAAGTAATAGCAGAGCTTCCTCTTGGGTTTGATGAGAGGCGATGCATGTATCCCACCAACAGCAATTAGTCAGCCAATTACCCCAGGGCCTAATTATAACCGCTGTCCATAGGAAGGCTTTGGGAGGGACAATAATGGGCTCTTATGGTAGCCTGTGTTTATCTAAACGATCAATGATTAGCATGATCACTGGCAAAGGTCAGCACCTCACATGAAGGGCTCGCCGCCTAACTGACATTTCTGCTTTGCTGCAGTTAATTGGTGCAACAGTAACAAAGTGCTGTTTTCTATTAGCGATTTAGAAAAACACATATTAGGGTGACATCTCAGGGTGCAATGAATTTAAAGACCGACACTCCAAACTTTCCTAAAGACTGAAGTCATATTTCTTATAGTTGAATCTATATATTTTTATGGCCAGATTGGCTAGTTTTTGTTTTTACTTCACTTGAATATTGCTGCGTTGAGCTTCTCTGGTTGTGTATATGTCTCAGGCAGCTTTTATACACATGTGACTCATGGAGTTTTATAGGCACAAGCTTTAAGTGCAACGGTTACGACATTGCATTAGTTGGAGATTCAATGTACTTTATTTCGGCTGATTCAATTAAATCTAGAGTAGGGGTCCTCCAGCGCGTGTGGGTGTGCGTGCGCATGTTGCAGAGGGCTCGGCGGCAGAAGCTCCTCTAATCGAGTTAGCTGTGATAACAGGAGTGGCAGCTGGCTTTCCAGGAATATACTCTCCTACTGAGCCTGCACTCCCTGCAAGGGGATTTCACCCCTACGTGCATACACACAGATTCACGGACACACGCTCACAGATAAGCATGCGAATACACATGCAAATGCATGCAGCGTGACCTACCTTTCTGTTTCTTGGGTTTTAAAAATGCATGTGCCGTGCCGTGCTGTGGGTCTTTGGACAGCGAATGCAAAATGCATGTACAGCACACTTACACTCTTACCGACACACCTCGCATGTGCTTAGATGACACTCTTTCGGTATATTTGTGCGTGTGTTGTTTATCTGCTGGCAGCTATGAGAGGCATTCAGGTAGGTCAGTAGGTGAGTGACGCCTTCAGTGTCTGGCCACCTTGTTTGGACTCAAACACAAACACAAACACTAAAGCCCTCTTAGCCACATAATGGCCCCTTTCCACTCTCTGAACTCGATGACCTGTGCCAAAGGGTGCAGTTGTGATCATCACTTCTGAATATGTATGGCTGACATGTGATTTTAGATACAGCTCTCCCTCTTTTTATGAAATAGGTGACATCTCAGCTACTTGAGGTTTGACTTGTAAGTCTCATGATCTCAGGTATTTAAAAAAATCTTAAAAATGAAGCAAGTCTGCAGAAAGACTGAAGATCACATCGACAGCAGTCGCTCCAGCAGAAATAATGTGTGGTACTGTCTAGTATGAATGGAATTTGAGGATTGCTCATATTTGTTAGCACACATTCCTTTAAACTGTTGTTTTCTAAATTTTGGTGGAAACCAAAAAAACAAACAAAAAACTGACATCAGCGTGTGATCAGTTATGTCATTAACATCTTCAAGAATAACGACTGCAGCCTAAAATTCAGCATACATTTTTCCACAGAGCACACAGACAGTACAGTGTGACAGCAAAATGCATCAGTCTACTGGACTGTCTGTGTTCCTAGTATACTGTATCTGTGTCTGTACTGCTCTATATCGCCCCCTGTTGAATCCTCCTTGGACATACTATACATACATGGGTATACATTCTCGTGCACAAGTTCGTTTAGTGTGTGCGTTTAATGTACAATTGCTTCACACAGGGCACAGTCAGAAGTTGCATGTCTGTAAAATAACAAGCGAATGCATGTGTGTAAAACTTAATATGACATGTCATCTCAATGCTGTGTCAGGATTTCTTTTTCTCTGGTTTTGTAACCCTTTGCTTTAAATCTGCCACGAGTAATCCATTAGCTGTCAACTATTAAATGAATCGCCAACTATTTTGATAATAGATCAATCAGTTTGAGCAATGTCTTAAAGAAAAAAGGTAAAAAAAAATCTGATTCCAGCCTCTTAAATGTGGATGTTGTCTACTTTTTGTTAAACTCTTCTGACCAAACAACTGATCGATTAACCAAGAAAGCAACCGACAGATTAAACGACAATGAAAATAACTGTCAGTTACAGACCTACTTTCCATCATCAGCCTCCAGCAGACAAAACAGGTAGCTCTAACTGAAGGAATTGAAAATGCTGAATATGGAAAGTTTACCCACCACTTAATGTCCTACAGTCTTTTTAAAGGACACTGGTTAATTCATGGTACAAGCAGCTAGTAAGAGAAAGGACATAGTGTGGCAAAGATCATCTCTATAGTGCATCGCTGTTCACTCTACATTACTGCCACAAAAGGACATTGACAGCACTGGAGCAAGGCGGATGCACAGCCTCCACTCGATGTGCAAATCCACAAGTCAAGTCAGAGCATGTCAAAATAAAAAGGCTTCCAGCTCTAGTTCCACATCTGATCTATAGGATGCCTCTCTTCCAGCTCCTCTCTCCTCCTCTGCCGTCTCCCTCTCCTCTCCCTTTAGTGGCCTCTAACACACAAAGGCAGGGGGAGGCAGAGGTGGAGGAGGAGGGAGGGGGAGGAAGGCACAAAGGGCTGGGAGCTGTGGGCTTGCCCTGGGGAGAGGGAGGGTGAGGGGGGTGGATGGGGGGTAACAGGGGGTCAAAGGGGGGCCATGGGGGTGTAGAGGGATGGGGGGTGGGGAGAAACCTGAGAGTCAGAAAGCCAGAACAGGAGCTGGGGTAAAAAGACGGGGAGCGATGGAGGGAAGGGAGGGTCCGAGGGTGAGGGAGCACTACACAAGACAGCTTATAGCGGCAGCGGGGTTTTTTGTTTCCACTTTGAAGGGGGGCTGGCAGTGGATTTGTTCAAGAAAAGGATTTGGTTTGGGAAATGCACATCCACTATCTACCAAAGCCTGTGGGAGCGTTATAGCCACCTCTCTTTTTTTTAAGCTTCATGCTTGTGCCCTCTTTGCCACAGTTCAGAGCAACAACTGCACCGACATTTTCTTCCCATAACACAGCATGAAGGTGGCGATGCATGTACAGTGTAGAGAAAACACAGGAAAAAAAGGCAAATGTCCTGACGGACTTGCATGTGCACCTGCTACCGCTGTGTTTTTTTCCTTTACTCAAACAAAGATCTGAAAAAGCTGGTGGGAAAACTGGTTTGTCTACCAGACAATATGACTGATCAAGTGACATCACTCTGTAGGGGCTGACTTATGAATGACCACTTTAACCAGCACACTGCACACTGTGGGAGTCAATGCCAGAGAGCTGGGTTTTCTCTGAAATCATGTCCTTTATTGTGACTTCGATTAGGGTCTTTGAGCTTGCAGTGCAGTTATAATCCAAAGCTGAGATTCAAGGTGTGCCTTTATGATGTTTCCCTGCATCATGTGGAAGTTGCCGTGGTTGCGCCCACACACGTTCAGCATCAGCAATCGGCAGCCGATTGCACAGGCAGATTCAGGATGAATGCAGGCTTTGTTTATCACATTAACTGTCAAAGGCTAAAGCTAAGAGAAGCAAACAGACCACAGTTACTCACTGGGACAATTTCTGGTCCACAATGTTTTAGATAAAAATCCATCCTTAGATTGTTTTTAGTCCACTCAGTCACTCCATCTAAATTGCCTGTGACTGTACTCTGTATGACTACAGCACGCATGACTTTGGTGTCCTGGTTTAACAAGTGATCAGGGGTTCCCAAGTAGCTCACCGTGTTCTGAGGCTGCGTCCTAACTACAAAGGCCTGGGTTCAGTTCTGAACTGTTATCCTTTTCTGCATGTCGCCCTCTCTCTCAGGTCTCTCACACACCAAGCCAGCTTCAAAGAACTAGGCCAGCAAGTCCGACCCCAAATCACAATCGCCTCGCGTCATGACCTCTGTTTGAGGATGCATTGGAACACACCGCAAACACCACGACCAGCTTCCACCATGCCAGAACAAATAACGAGTCAGTAGTTTGTATCCAGGGTCCTTATGTGACTTCAGGCTTCATGCAACACTACGTCCCCGGTGTAGAGACTAGGTGCAAACCAGGGGTTGATATTTTTCCTGAAAATAAAACATATCCTATCCCAGGAACAGACGCACACTATCCTGGGAGTCCCTGGAACTGCAGTTGTTTTTAAGGCAGAACTTCAGCTACAGCCAAAACGCATTTGTCATATTTCATGCAGCACTAAATGCAACAAGGAGAAATATGCATAAACCTATGGGTTCCCAACCTGATCCCTTTAGCACATTATTTGGTGGTGGTATTAATAAATACTCAGGCAAAACACCACCACTTATGTTAATCAGCATTACAATAAACAATATTAACTTTGCATGCAGCTTGAACGTCGCGATCGCTGCGAGGAATATGAAATGTCAGTTCCACGCCTGTGATCTGTCTGCTGAGAACAGCCTCACAGATGTGATATTTCACAATTCTTCATTGTATAACCAAACAGAGAGGCCTGTGACAGCTGGGTAAAGCTGGCTAAACAACAAGCACAGCAGAGGACAGGAGGCATGTTGGGCATCTTCCTCATTGCAAACTCTGTCACCTCTTTACACACACACACAGTTTACAAAGAGAGCTCACATGAGAACTAGCACGCACACACACAAACCCAATGCCCTCGTTTGCAGGAAAGTTACATAACCAGAAAGGCAGAGGAGATCTCTTCCTGCTTTCTTTCCTCACATCTTTCCATTCCTCTTCTCTTGAGCTCTGTCTGTTCTTCCATCCCTGCCTTTCTGTTCTCTCGTTCACTGCCAGTTTTCTTTACACGGACTCAGCATTTCCTGAATGAGATTTTTTGTCCTCTGCCAGCTGTTGTTGAATATGCATTAAAATCCCTTTGATGCCATAAATGTGACTGTTAAAAGCTTTAACAGGGAGAATGTGGTAATACGCCCTCACAGACCTCCAGGAGGTGGATGATGTCAGCTCCACCTCTCCTCCTTCCCTCCCTACGCCACTCCTCCCTGAATGACACCGCTGATGATGACAGAGGAGGAGGAGGAGGATGATGATGAAGAGGAGTCTCTCCCCCTCCCTCTCTTTCCTGTCCTCCTCCTCACCCACTGCTTCCTGCCGTCCTCCCCCGGGCATCCTGAGTCAGCTCTCACCACCTCTCTTCCTCAATCTCTCTCTGTATCCTCTCTTCAAATCTGTTCTCGTTTGAAGCAAGAGCATTTTTCTTCCCTTTCGTCCCATGACCTTCATTCTCAGAGTCTGAGGCGGTTTCACACTTCTGTAGAAATGTGGTTTTATTCAACATCAGGCAGCAGAAACAGATAGAGGGAATTAATGTAATGATCACTGAAATATCCACACTTCTTTATTACTGCTATGACAGACCGAAGTCAGCATTAAATAACTAAATAATTAAGAAGCACAGAACAGCACAGAATCTTCTCTGTGCTGCCTCCACAGGGTGTGTGGCACATGTGGATGGCACATGGATTGAAGCATCTCGAAGAAAAGAAAAGAACAGAAGGAGGTGGAGGAGGAGGATGCAGACAAAGCAAATGGGAAAAACAGACGTGGAGTCCTAATATCCTGTCCTGCACCCTGCACTGAACACTCACCAACTGGCACCTGCTTGTATGAAAGGAGGCACAAAGCAAGCAGGACATCAAATGTTACTTGTGGTATTGGCATTTCTTGGGCCAGTAAAGTGTGATGCACATGTCAAGCCTTTCATTGCCATCCCTGTTTTTAAAATTCAAGTAAGTTGCTTCCTTGATCACCATCTGCAGGACAGTATACGTACTGGAGTCAATGGACTCCTAGTGCTCTGCAAAGCAAAACCGTGCAGGCTGAACATATGCCCCTCATCTACCATGTCTTAAACTAGATCCCTGTCCAAATAAGCCGTCTCACAAAACTAGTCCCAGGTGCAGCATATGGAATTATTTCACTTACAACCAGCCAACATCAAAACCCTGGTGTAAAGGGTGCTGCCAAGCTCTGCAAGTCAAGTATGACTTCACTGTAGCTTTAGATTTATTATTAGTATTAAAGTCAACTTTCTGGAATCGTAACAACATTATGAGAGAATGACACACACGGAAAGGTTGTGAGCTCAAACGCTACAACATTTAAGGTGCACAATAAGCAAAATATCTTACTTGATCACGAGGACACAGTAGCGGCCTTGTGACACATTTATCTCTGCAGCAGTGTATAAAAAAAGCAACAAGCTGTAATGATGGTAGATGAGATACACGATGACACTCGAACCCAAAGGGAAGGTGATACAAGGCACCGTGTCTAAAGGGGCGAGAGTGTGCACATGTGTGTGTGTTGGCAACAGATGCGAGCTGATTGGTGGTTCTGTTGTGCTGATTGACGCCAGAGCTCACAGTAACAGTTTCAACGGAAAATGCACAGTAACACTCTCTTTCTCTCACGAACATATAAAACACATTCAGTCAATCAGCACGAGTCAGTGTGACAGTTACAGTATGACCTCCACTGAACAAACACACACAGTCTCATCTGCAAATCACCCTCAGTCTTTATGCCCCCATAGAAACAACAATGCATGGAATATAGATGTACTGACTGTCATATGCAAAGAAGGGCTACCTGATTTATCATAGTGAATAGTATTGGACAAAATATTGCAGATATTCCTGTTAAATACATGGTTAGTGGGACGAGAAGACCTCTCATTCTTCTTCCAACAATCCGTGCTCTCTCCCTCCTTTCTGCTCATAAACATCCTTTTTTTTTTTTTTTTTTTTTTTTACAGAAAATGGTGCAACCAGACTGTGCTTCATATGTATGTGCGCAAGTATCTGCCTACAAGCACAATGGAGGGTGTCTACTTGGTCTTGAGCTGGATTGTGTGTCTATGTGCACATACATTTATGTGTATAATGGATCTGATTCATGGCCAGCTGTAAATGTATGTAATAAAGCTGAGCAGGCAAAATGATGGAAAAGCCCAGGTGTGAGACTCAGCAGGGTCCTGGGAGACGCCGGCATAGAGTGTGTGTGAGAGAGAGAGGAGAGAGAGTGTGTGTGTGTGTCTTTGTCCCTATGAGAGGGATGAAAACAGTAGGTGAGAAGGGTGTTGGGGTGTTTGACATGTGTGTCAGAGAGTGTTTGAGGTCCGCGTGTGTGAAAATGAAACAGAGCTGGTGTTGGATTAGGTGTGTATACACCTAAGTAAGAGTGTTGAATTTAAATCTTCAATTGTCAGCAAGTCATGAATTTAATCCACCACTGCAGGGCTTTTATAGGACGGGACGATGCTGAAACAATAGGTTGTGTCAAGGAGGTAGCCTCTTGACCCCAAACACAGCATAGACTTCGAAACTTCTAAACTGCATATTAAACTACTCAATGTCAGAGACTGCACGTGAACATATGGCACCCATTTGCTTGATATTCCAATATGTCTGAGCTACTCAAACATTTCCTTGTTCTGAAAGAAGCTCACACAAACACATCTACTGGACAGCAAAACAGAATCAACAGTAAAGTCATTCCTTTCCCATGCGTCGCTGCAGGCACGTCAAACTCTGGGTAAAAGGTCAGAAGTCTTACCTGGGCAGGTGGGTGCTTGCAGCAAAATGCAGATGGCTCCCCTGCAGGGACAACAGTGTGTAAACAGTGGGTCTGATGTGGACCTGTCCGTTAAGTCTGCTGTTATTAACAGTCAGTAGCAGTAAAATACTTTGAAAAATTCATGAATTGTTAACTCTTTGATAGAATGTATTGCAATTTTATTCAAAACATCTATCATATTACTCAGAAAATGCTATGAACTAAATACTGGGTCTGACTGAATGTTTTGCAAAGCCTAGAAAATGAATAAATATTAAAGTGGTGGGTTTTAACATTCAGTAAATGCAACACAAAGCTGGCAAGTTAGCTGTCCAGTAACCCATCCTGTGCCCAGCCTAATTAATGAACCTAAATGTCAAATAATAAAAAGTCACAGACTGCTTCAAGGAATGACTGGGACAGCTGTGGATGGCTATCTGTCTTACCATCACTGAGGAATGGCATGAGCATTTTCCACTCCCAGACTGTGCCGTCCATCTCGACAGGCTCTGCTGGTGATTTAACGTTTGCCCATCCGTGGCTACAGTTGGTCAGACGCCCAGTAAGACATTTCACTTATGGCTTCAATCCGGCGCTGGTGGTTCTTCAAACATAGCACAACAATGCTTGGCCATGTTCCTCACTCCTTCTCTGTGAATGGGAAAGATGAATTTTATTATCCGTGATCAGTGATTTTAAGACAAAACTCATTGACATGGTAAAGGCTTCAGAGAGTATGTTCGTCACATATAGCTATTCAGCCATTTAGGTAATAAAACCTGGAGCACAACTGCACTGAATCTGGTCATTTTATCTGCTGGCCAAACTCAGATGATTGAGCGACAACATGCATTCAGAGACCACAGTCTGCTGTTCCACCTATGCACTGTGAGAAATTAGCAGCTGTTCACAAAGGACACACACAAGCCAGGGTTGGACTGCAAATGCATCGCCATCTAGAGGGGAATACACACTCATGCACTTCAGCAATCTGTGCACTTTATATAGCTTTGTACACAAGTGCAAACATGACACACTGCGTCACTGTCTGCACGTAGTCCTTTCATGTTAATCTAGGTAAAAGCCATAATACCTCACTGATTTCACACCTCAAATACATGTCCATCATACAGGAGGAGATACGGTAGAGATGAAGAGCAGCTTGTAGACAAGGAACAGATCCTGAAAGCCATTAAACAAGGGATGGTAACTGGGCAAGTTAACAGTGAAGCTGAATTTACCTGATGCACAGCAGGGGAACACTATACTGCAGCTGTGCTGGCCACATGACACAGTGCGGTGACAGGAAATGACGCAAACTGAGGCCTAATACTGTTTCCGGTCGCAATACTGATGCGTTTAAATGCAGCCAGTCTAACCTTAATGAGGTGGGCCTACAAGAGTTAACTTTCAACCTGCAACACACACCGCGTATTTATTTTTCTTTGTCGTAAATTTAGCAAATATTCAGTATATACAGTTGTTCAGTATAACGCCTGGAGCATGTAGGTACCACACTTAAAAAGTGATATAAATAAATAAGAGAGCAGAATTACATATTTACCTGGGCAGAGGCAGTGCTGCGTACTGTGACATGTTTGTTGTCTCGCTATATTCAGCCGGCACTTTTTATAATTACTGCAGGAAATGAACACAAAACGTCCGTCGATGGATTTCAGTCTGCGGCTTTGGAAAAGAGGCTGTACAGGAAGTTAATAACAAAAATAAAAGAAAGTATTCCGGCAAAAAATAAATTATTCTTTTGCTTTGTTTTGTCTTGCCGGAGCTGCACCAGTCGCGATTAGCTTTAATTTGCCGCAGCTGTGAGTAATCCTGCAGTTGCAATGCATTGTGGGACTCAACATCAACAATACAGTCAAAAAAATTAGGAGATTTATCTTTCATACTGTCATTTAAATGTACTTAACTGTGTCACTTGTTCATGTGGACACACCGCATGCTCGCCCTCTTTGCTACTTATTGAAATAATGCGGTGATGTGGAATTTGGACGCAGTATGAGACACGAACGGTCAGGTGTAATACAGGTGTCTATGTGCGCCACAGGTACAGACACCCGAACGCGCACGATCACTTACACTTTACGCACAGAGTTTAAATCCACAGATCAGACGTCGTCTGGCCGATTCACTGTCCTGGGTCGCCATCCAGTGGTAAATAGTCGAAAGTGCAACGGGAACAGCGCGGAGAGGGGTGGAGACAGAGAAAAAAAATCCAAGGGAAGAGAATTCAAACGCTCTTCCTGGAAATAGTGGAGAACCCGCCACAACTTCACCACATGACATTTCATAAAGAAAATGCGACACTCCTTCCTCTGCAAACAACGAGCCTGCATTTCATTCAACAAGCCGCTATCCAGTCCCTAACCAGCAACATACCACGGCCACGCGTGGCAGATCACACCCACGGACACGATCCATCGCATTTTCGTGCATTTGCAAACGTTGTAACCGAGATCAACGCGAGGCGATTGCGACATCAGCAACTCCCAGACCTACCTTCCCGTAAACTATTCCTTCCTGACCGTAAAAACATGACATCACCAACGGCACTTTCAATACGACTGTGGGCAAAACGGCCAAAACAGCTGTCAGGCACACAGAAATGTGAAGCTGCTGCAGTGTGGAAACTTATCGGCCCTATTCACGTAAAGTTAGAGTTGTGCAGCACATTACACTGTGTGTACACGCACATAATGCGATCAGATCATCTCGTTGAAAAAAAATCACAGTCACACAGCTTTCTGCTGTCATGTAGGTGCACAGTGTTTCTGCTCCGCCACATCTGGAGTTTACTGGACATCCAATTGTCTCCTTCGGTGATTATGTTCTCGTAGCAGCTCGTGTTTTTTTGCCGTTAATCGTGTCCTTTAAGATTGATGAAGATACCGTAGTTCAGGTTGTTTTCAATGGAGTCTGATTGGTCCCCCTGTTACAATTAGGTAACAGGAGCTGTAGCCTCACATGTCAGCGTGTGTCCCTGACAGAGTCATACTGTGCGTTATGCTTACCTTTTATGTGCAATCCAAATTGTGCTGGGGAGGTGCCGCGCTGACCCTCGCTGTTAAAAAACAGTGTAATAGTGGAAAATCTGCAAAGCAGTCCATCTCCTCTCCCAGCCACGGATGACGCAGCCTTCTAAAAGCCCTCTCCCAAAAAAAAAAAAAAAAAAAAAAAAAAAAAAACATGAAGCCCCCATTCACCATCCATAACGCGTTTGGGTGCAAACGTCGACACGGGGAGCACCGTACACGCAGATAGATCACAGCCCAGGCTGAGAAAATGTGGCTGTGCTCGCCCATGGGCAAGGCATGACGGATAGACTCATCACTGATCCCGCATCTCTGCACAGTCATATCGCCTTTCTAAATGATTGCACAGCTCGTTTCCTCCTCTGGAGACCATCTGGTAAAAAAATCGCCAGCTCCTGTAGCCTCCAAGGTAGCGGAGGTTGCAATGGGCACGGATTCCCTAATCATCCAAAAACACTACTGATATCCGTTTCCTAGAGAGGAATGGTCCGCCGCGGCCAGAGCAGGCAGCCCTTAAAGAAATTGCGCAGTTTTTATTCCATTGAAACGGAGACTCTTTCCCTTCTGTCCCCGTTGAAAGGCTCTTTCCCTTCCTCCTCCTCCCTCCCTCCTCTCCCTTTCTCTCTCCTTCTCTCTCTTCCCTCATGCAGGTTTATTTTCGGTGGAAGAGTCTTGGACATTAACTGCCCCGCCTCCATAGTCACTGGCAAACACACTGTACAACTTGCCCAAATTCCATTATTAACTACTATTCAACGGAGAACAACTGGACCCCAGGTTTCCCCCGTGGAAATATTCGGTTCAAGAGTCGAACTCTCGGTTGGAGGTCGTAACTTAAGGGGACAAGAGCCACTTGAGGAATCAAAAGTTGTGCCTTGATGTCTAGTAATCTTGTCAGGTCCCTGTCATTTCCCAAGACACTTAAAACTAGGACAAGAGCATGGTGGGAAATCAAATTAAAGCACAAGGCACACTGATCAAGGTCAGTAGCTCCCACACAGAGGTTCAGCTGGCTCCCCAGGGTGCTTCAAATGTTGTCAGGGGGTCTCTAGCAAACTGCAGATTGATTCAATTTCACTGGTTATACATTCAATAGGAGAGGCTGTAACCTGATTTGACATTTCACCCTCGCTTATCCTCTAATGTGACAGACAACCTTTCCAAACAGGGGTCTACACACAACAATTTTCTTAGCGCCTTGTTACATAAAAAATAAAAACCGTTGGATTGCCTCATCGCAGATATTCATTGAATGTCCAAATTTCTTCAAAAGGTAGGAATTTCAGAAGCGTCTGTTTTATAGTTTCTGAGTGGATAAGCAGATGGAAGAAGCTGGCCTCCAGTGCCCTCAAGAAATGAATATTTCTGCGGGCGGCGAGCATTTGAAAACCTTGGCTCTAAAATAAGACATCCACTGTTTGAGCAGAGATAGCACCGCTTATAAAACGATAAATACTTCAAATTTGCACTTTTTTTGAAAGCATAGCAGCCATTAAACTTTTGACGCTGTAGTCCTGACCTGGAATACACACAGATCCAACTCATGTATTAGACAATAACAGACAAGATATAACAAATGCATCTAAAATGTTTCCAAGCCACATTTACATTCTAGTTCATTTGAGATGAAGCTTTAATCCATAAAAAACACCTCCAAGCCTGATATTTCTGTTACAACCAGCCTGAGAATAAGCCAATTTGAATTTGAATTCAGCATGTTGCTATGAGTCCCCCCTCCATCGCCCACCCAACCTGAGACCACCAGTGTACACACACACACACACACACACACACACACACACACACACACACACACACACACACACACACACACACACACAGAGAGAGACCTGGGCCTGATAAAGAGGCTCTTAAACCCTGAGGAAGTCTGTGTTCGGTCTTTCAGAGGGACAATCCTTACGTCTGAATACAACCTTGAACTCGGGCCCCCCTCTCTCTGGTTCCCCTCTCTCATTACTGGACCATTCTTCCTCCCGGCTCACTTTCTCCAGGGTCCCTCTCTTGTTTTTCTCTCCCTCCCTTTCAGGAGTTTGGGCTGAGTTCTTTCCAGTGGGGAAGTCCGGGCCTTCTCTCACACAACGCTGACCGACTCCAAACGTCTTGTCTGCGAAGCTTCATTAGAATTCATTTGTTTGAATAGGTTCATTTCTCCTTCAGTCGCTCCCTCCCTCTGTCCTCTTTTTGAGCTTGGGGGAAATGTGTATTAGCATAAAAATATCCTTTACCTCACCTTGAATAACTGAATCGTTTGCATGTGCGTGCAAGTTTCTGTGTATGAGTGTGCCAAACCAACGATAAGTCTAATTTTCACAAAATTAAAACATTACTCTTCGGGTTAAAGATGTAAAACTACCACTAACTGCAGACTTCTGATCAGATTTTAATTGATTTGCATTTCTAGGACATCTGGTGAATAAGTGCACAATGCCAGGAAGTGATATATTACGGGATTTATAACAATTTTGGACATTCAGTGTATTCAAAAACTTAAGCGCTCATACTCAATTATGCTATTTTGCACATCTCTTTTTATAGCCCAGGACTGTCTTCACACAAGTGCTTTGTCATTTCTGTTGTGGTAACACGACATAGATGACAGTGAATGAAAGAGCTCAATGGATTACTAAAGCATTCAATGAGAACAACAAACACTTACATGACCAGACAGTCACTTGATCCAGATGTTGCAAAGAAGCAAGTTTCCAGTAAAACTTTACACTTCACAGTAAGAGACTATTCCCTGTGTGTGTGTGTGTGTGTGTGTGTGTATGTGTGTGTGGGTGTGTGAGTGTCTGAGCAGGGTAAAAGGGGGTCAGCATGGAAAGACTGATGCATGTCTGTGAAGAGGAGTGAATAATCGGTCAGCTGACGGCAGAGAAAGGAGACAAAAAAGAAACAGAAGAGAAAGAGACTTCACCAGAATTGTGTCAGAGCAACTTCAAAGAGTCAAATAATGACTCAGTTCCATTTATTGTGAAGCCCCAGGTGTGAAAATCTGCTTTACAAAATCCAACAGATTTGAGAAGTATCACAGTGTTGTTTCATTCGCTGCCTAATGTGGCCTTTAAAATATGAAGGTTACAAGTAAAGATAAAACCAAACGTTATAAATAGCATATATAGTAATAAACAGCTAATATAGCCAGTGTGAGCTTGTGTGTGTGTGTGTGTGTGTGTGTGTGTGTGTATGTGTGTGTGTGTGTTAAGGCCTTCAGTTGTCCAGGCTCATAAGAAGAGCGGTCCCTCTCTTGATCCAGTGGTCTGGGGTCACAGCTCCAGATTTGAGTTCTACACTGACCACAAAAGATGCTCGGCCTGCCCCACCTGAACGCACCGGGAAGTAGTAACACGGACACAGGTACATCCCTACGCACACACCAGACACAGACAGAGTTAAGACAGTGAGATCACAGGGAAGGACGTCACAAACGGCATACAAAGAGATGGCGAAAACAGGAAACCAAAGATAAATAAAACAAAACAAGAGAAAATATATTAAAAAAAAAGAAGAAGATAGAAAGACAGTAGTTGGGATGGAGTAAGGAAGGAAATCTCTGACAGAAAGCCCCAAACAACTCACTCTTGGCCATCTTCTTGCGGTTTTCCACAGGTTTGAAGTGGATGGTGGGGATGGGACAGACCATCTGCATGGGTTCTGCTTCCACCAGACAGGAGTTCTTCTTGTCCCAACCAGCCCCCTCCAGGTACAAACCTCGGACAAACACTCCATCCTGGAGGAAGGAGAGGCAGGGAGGGATGAGGCGAGAGATATAAACATTTGTTTGGAGGTGACATTTTGCATGGAGCTTTGAAAAAATGTCTATGACAAACAGCCATGCCAATTAGGTAATGAAACTGAGAGAGGAATAGGGAGGGAGGGTAGGAAACAAGGGAAAGGGGAGGGCTATAGGGAAAAGAAGGAGGGAGGAGAGAGGGGAAAGGAAAAGAGGAAGACAGGGCAGAGAGAGAAGAGGAAAGCAGAGAAAGGAGAGGAGCATGGGTCATGATGGTAGGTCATGAGATAGAGAATGAGGGAAGAGAATGGGCAAAAAGCACCCAGGGAAAAGACAGTAGGGAGAAGAGGAGTTAGAGGAATGACGGGAGACAGGACATTGGAAGAAAGAGGGAGGTAAAGAGGAGAATGACAGAGAAAAAGGAAGGACCGGTTTGGACAGAAGGAAATAGAGTCAGAGAGCTAAAAGAGGCAAGAGGGAAGCAGCACAAAGGACAGGAAGGGCTGGAAGTGTGCATTGGGTTTGGAGTAGCACAGGGAGGCACAGAGGAGTGAGAAACAAAGAGTTATAATGACAGATGTTCTGAAGTGGCAACAATCTGACAAATGAAGCCCTGAGAGTTTATTTAGAATTATATTAAAAAAAAATAAATTCTTTGTGTTTTTGCTTTCAAAGTGATCCTAAATTAAGAGGAGTTTGTTATTTTTTCTGTAGCACACACAATAGATATAAATTTAGGTATGATGCAAATTAGCGACACGCCTGTTGTCGCTAATTTGCATAAAAATGCTCTTTTTTTCAAAATTCATAAAAGTGCATCATAAAAGCCACAAAATTGGCTTACAACCATTACATTGTAACAACAACACAACCGATGTAGTTTTCCCTTTGACCGGTCTGACAAGAAACTGGTGCTTGCAAAAGGTTCCACGGTGTGTGTTGAATATGCACAAACCGGCATTAGAGGAATGCATGCGCGATTCGGCTGCAATGTGGATTAAAGCGGTATGATGCGAATTCGTGACAATCGGTGTTAACGCGACATTTTCTACCAGTGTCAAAATTTGAATTGTAAAACTGCCCCAAAAAAAAAATGTAAATGCAAGCGCATATTTGAGGAAGGGGAGGATAGAGGTGTGAAGTGGTGCTGCTTTGAATGAAAACATATATTTTTCAGGAAAAACCACAGAGCCAATGTTTGAGTAGAAATGAAAAATGTGATGGAAAGTGGAGATGACAGCTGAAAGTTAATGGCTCAGGAAAGTGCCAAGTTCAGGGAAATAGAAGTGTGTGTATAGGGAGTCACCTTGGGGGGGTAAAGGAGGTTGCTGTCATCTACAGTGGACACTATAAACTCCCAAGACAGCGTGTCCACTGATATCTGCAAGAACAGTTTCACACAACGTGAACAGCTGTTATCATCACCGGTCCAAACGTCCATTAGTTGCAGCAGAGCCATATTGGAATAGCTTTTTCATATAAACAATGTAACTGACAGGCATGAATGCATGTCTGTTTGACAAATTGCTCAAGTTTCTTAATGTACAACATTAAGTGGCTGCTGGCTGCGAGATGCTGAGATTAATGTATGGACTCAAAAGAGCGAGAGGAAAGAGTGTTCAGCAGGTTGGGTTTGCCAAACCGGCACAAGCGGGTGACTGCAGTGTGTATCTGAAAACCACTGTGTTTCCCAGGGTGTTTTTGTGTGTGTATTATGTGTGCTGTGAAAATGAGACAGAACATAATTGACAGTGTAAGGTGTGAAAAATGAATTGTAGCTGTTGTCATGCTTACATCTGGTGCTGGTGTTCATTTTCCACAATTTAATCTTCAGTTGCACACAACAAGAGAATTACAGAGAGAGAATACAAACATTCTGTTTGAGAGAATACAAACAGAGTTTCACCACATAACTGTCTCTCTGCCTATGTGCATGTGGTTGAGTGAACTCTCACATTGTGCTGTCGAGCAGAGGACTGCAGCACGGCGGCAAGGAAACCGTTGGGAAAGGTGAAGCCGGAGAGCCAGAACAAGTTGGGGGGCTGGGCCGTCTCTGCCCAGCGTGCAAACTGATTGACTCGCTGGCAAAGATCCCTGGTCCACGCTGCCAGGGACTTCAGTGAGGGGTACGCCTAGCGGACAGAGAGTGACGCAGAGAGAGGGAGAGAGAGAGACATGGCAAATCTACAGTCATTTCATGCTTCCAGCTGTTGGCAGCTATTCATCATGGGAACAAGTACAAGATCAGTACAGTAGCACTGTGGTCTTGTCAACTCATGGAGAGGACGCAGGAGTGGTGTGGGAGAATTGTGTGAAAATTCACAAGTGAGGCATTACCATAGCTGTGTTTAAATTTTAATATCATAACTTTTACTTCCTTTGGTTGATTTGATGTTAACATGATTTGTAGAGGGCCACAGAAGATGAACAAGATGCACAATTGTTGGTACCAATGATATCTAATTCATTATTATTTCATTATCAATTAATGATTACATTTTTCAGACATCAGAAATAATGAGCGATGCCAGCCTTCCCCACATTGTCTGACAGTTAAATAATACAAAGGTAATCAATGTACAAAGATATATAACAGAAGAGCAATTACACTGACAGTCTCCAGCAGCTCTGGCGGCACACAGTTCTCTAGAGTCATATGTCATAATTGCAACCATGGAGCCCATGCTATTAAAATAGCTTTTTCCTGGTAATATGACATAACTGGCTCTTCCAGACTATGCAAAAGAAGCACGCTCATATTAACATGACTTAGCTACTCGTGTGTGAAATAGAGAATCTTCGTTATGTGCTGCATGCTTTGTCTGGTTAAGGCGTTGCTTTATTGTAAGGCCCCATGAAACAATTCACTACTCTTCACAGTCACGCTGCCATAAAATCTCCCCTTAGCTCCTTATTGGTCATTTGTCACACAGCAAAAAGACCAAACTTTTGTAGGGGAAGTCTTGTGGAGTGGAGCTGGTGGCTGTCAATTCCTTAGGAATATGTAAAAAATGGAGCTTATCATAATTATTTGCTTATTTGTGTCTTGCTTTCACCACATCTTAATCGCTGTATATCATTACTCTCCTGTCTGAAGGGGATGACAGCCTTTTTGCCACCCAGGAGGGAATGACGACAGGATCAGTGGCATGTCATTACCCTTAATGCATTCTCATAACATGCACATCTCCCCCTATGTACATATGCTACACAGACCCTAAACTCACACAGAAACACACACATACAGCAGAGCCTTTTGGAGAAACCAGATGCAAAATGTCCAGAGACTGAGAGGCAGGCAGGCCAAAATTAAAGCCATCAGTCGGTGAGCTCAGAACTAATGACAGGCTGCCATGCCAAGGAGGGGCGGAGAAGAGAGGGATGAAGGGATAAATAAGCAGGACAGAGTGTATGAGGGGCTGATGTTGCTGCTTAGACCAGATGAGGCATGAAGAGATTGAGAGAAAGAAGAGCAAAATGGAGGGAACACTAGATGGAGGATAAAAAAGGAATGAGATGCAGACAAAGATGAAGTACATGGTGAGTAAACCAGCACATGCAAAAAGAGAAACAGCCCAAGTGGTCAATAGAACAGAGAAGCTCAGCTGGAGGCAGCAGCCCTAATAGTTGTCCAATACTCCTATAAAAGGAAACACACATACACACACACACACACACACACACACACAGATACACATACAGTACATCTAGCTGTAATAAGCCTCTGGCTTGAGCACAATGAGCTCAGGGTCTTTTAGGAAAGTGGAGCAGGCCTTGGAAGGTTTACTTTGCTTATTACACTGCGATTAGTCCACAGATGCTGGCTTTGTTCAGCCACCGAGGACCAAGGTATGCTCCACCTGATGAACAGCTACTCACAAATACATGCACACGGGCACACGCACACACACATACACACGAATATACACATGCGTCTGCATACATGCTTTTATGCACAGTCCATAATGAGGACAGAATCAGACAGTTGAAGATAAACATGCACTGCCCTGAATGACCCCTGCTCACTCACCCACACGCACACACACACATTCCACTGACTCATATACTACACACACACACACACACACACACACACACAGACACACTTGTAGCCAGTCTTTTCTAGCCCCTTGACCCGGGCCGACAGCACCCTGTGTTCTCGCCCCACAGTAAAGAGAGGTCCAGTGATAATGAAGCCAGAATGGAGTGTTCGGACAGAATAACAGCTGGAATGCTGCCAGAGCCCCATCATGGCGAGAGAGAGAGAGTGTGTGTGTGTGTGTATGTGTGTGTGTGTGGTTGGACAAAGGAGAACAATAAGTGTGTGTCCGTGCAGTCAGGCAGAGTGATGGATAAATACACCTTTAATAACAGACCAGTGAGTCAGTACAGACGCAGGCCTGCAGCTGTTTGACTGGCTGAAGAGAGCGGAATAGATTAGTGTTGATCAGATCACAGTCACAAAGATCAATACACAAGAGTCCTGAGTGAAAATCTGAATGGTCTCTGTCAAATGGCAGCAGACCGAAGACATATGTCGGATTTATTGTAGAGAGAAAGGCTTAGCTGCAAATGAAGTCAGAATAAGTAATGGAAAAATAAACATAGTTGTCTGTCTGTATCGAAACATTATCTATGAACCTTACAAAGACTTGCTTGGTCAATACTTGATTATACAGCACAGTGCAGCCAAACCAATGGAGGCTACATTTATTTCACTGTTTACCTTGGATGTTTTCATGATTTGCTACCTTTTTCATGCATTCTTTTTAGAATTTTAATCCTGTGCCAGCATAGTCTTCTTAGCCATGTGCTATTTAAGTCAGCTCAATTCTCCACAGAGCAGCCACCTCAATACTATTGATCCTATAACACTTCTTTATTGTAGTCTGTCTGCCCACCTTATGAAGTAGGATAAAAGGAAGGTAGCAGGTGCAGTCTCACTTCTCACTTCAGGAGATCTCACCTCTCATACTGCATAGGCATCCCACTTAGAGTGTGTGTATGTGCATCCTCTATACATCATACATCATCTATACATTATACGCTGAGAACTACACCTCAAGCAGCAGACAAAAGATAAACAGATGGCCAGAACAAATTAAGGCACTAAAGCCTATTTGTGTTTATTTATTTTCTGCAACAAAAGAAATTGTTTTGGAGGAGGACTCAAGGAGATTGTGTGTGTTATGGTGGGTGCTCTGTGTGTGTGTGTGTGTGTGTGTGTGTGTGTGTGTCTGGCACCTTCTCCCACAGCGGTGGAACACGGGCGTCATAGATGCAGTGGAAGGTCTCCTCCAAGCTGGATGACATCACCACTAAGCCTTTGATCCCTTTCTCCAGCTCCACTAGGGACGAACTAACACACAAACATGCAGTTAAAGCAACAAATCTTTTTTACCCAATTTTACTGTATGTGTTTAGTAGTCCCTTCTAGTCTGTACCATGCACTCAGACACAGTGGTACAAACAAATAGGGTAGGCGACTGGACGATTGCATGCAGTGCCTTAATTTTATATTGGAGCCAACACATGCACTGCTCATAAATTTTACTTGTGGCTGCCAGGTCTTTTATATTGTGATGTTTGCATTGCAGTCAAATCCACTTGATTGATAAACTTGTGACTGGTCTAACCACCCCAACCAGACCACCCCATTAGAGCAAAAAACAACATTGGTCCATCTTGGAAGGGTTTGACCAGACCTCATGAACTGCTCAACCTAAATCTCTATAAATTGACACCTGTAGTTCATTTTATCTAAAAAACAAGTAAATGTCTTCCCAAATCACTAAATGTACAGCCCTCTTTCCCTTGAGAGTTGTTTAACTGTACAGTCTTAAATGAGACACGTAGAGGCATGGTACCTACAACACACATGGCCAGCTGAGACAAATCCAAAGAAACACACACACAGACACAGAGTTCATACATGACGATGTCCAGCAGAGAGTTGTATCTCTGGATCTCTTGCAGCAGGACAACATTAAGAGGTGAAGGGTTGTCCTGGAGGAGTGACCTGGTGCCCTCGTAGTCAATCAATGCTGGGATCTTACCACGAACGTCTCCCAACAGCTCTAATACCTGGACACACCAATGAAACAAGTACAAAAGCAGATGAGACAGGTTAACTTACCAAGGCACTGCACACAAGCATTTGCAACAAAGAACTGCAGAGCTGATGGTGCTGCATATAATTGAAGGACTTATAATAGCCCTGGCTATGACTGTTGATAGTAATCCTTTCCAAAACACACACACACATAGTCCAACATGCTCCAATAACCACAAGAACCGCTAAAAATGAGCTTGGCGATGAGATTACATTACTGAAAGCCATTATCAGCTGGGCCACTGACATGTATTTGTCTGCACTATTACACTACCGTAACATTTAAAGAAAAAAAAAAGACTAGTCTCATTGTTATACAACAGCCAGTTTGTTTTAATAGAGAACAGAGAAACGCTGATGGCTTCAGAGGGATCTGAAGAGATAACACTCCCTTAAACTCAAAACAACACAGTAATTTCTACATACAAGTGATTAAAATATGTTAAAATGACACCTGAGTTTTGTGGTATATAAATAAGTGTTTTGACCTTTTTCTTGGACCAACTGAACACTTATTCTAATTTAAGGTAAAGAGCAACAAAAAGATTCAGTTCAGAAGCATCCAAAGGTACTCTGAGACCTGTCCTAAAATGTTACAGCGCAGTGCTCTCCATATAGAAGCATGGATTCCTAGATCTGTATCTTATTACACTGATGACCACATGCTAGGGTTGCGTAACCATATGGATGTCTCAGCATTGCTATGAAAAAATAGTCAAATATGAACAGTGGCTTCATGAAGAGTGAATTTTTAAGCTAACCGCTTTAAGTATTGACTAGCCTGACTAAAAAACAGACACTGACACTACAGCTATGACTACAGCCATGCCAAATACATCTACTGACGCACTTTATATGATCAGCATGTGAGCAAGCTGCTGTGTTTCAAATGTTTGACCCACACAAGCCCCATCCACAAAAGCAGGAGGAAACTACTGGGCACTGGGAATCTGAGAAATACACCTGCAGTTGAGATCAAGGTGCAGAGTGTTTTTGCAGATTTTCTCCTGACCTCAATGCTGACAGATTATATCTGTGTATATCTGAAAGAGAAACCGGCTTGACAGGTCACATGACTGAACATGAAAAACATACTATCCAGATTTGAGAACAAAATGTAAACATGCATAAATGCCATAAGTCAGAACTAATCTAATGTATGAAAAGTAGAAGGAAAACAGCGTCAGGCAGTAGTTATAGCAGGAGTAGTACGAGCATTGTTTCATGTTAAACTTGGCTGGAATGAACATCTGGCTGAACTCCACACTATTGTGAGAGAAGTATGTTAGTGTTGCTGATTTAACTGAAGGCGTAATGGTGATGGTTAAGTAGCTTGATGATGAGATGAAACCTAGCTTAGTTCATGGTATTCAACCTGATCATGATCTCAGTATTGTTATTTCTGTGTTGTCCTGTGATGACTAGTACAGACCAATAGCCCTTTAGAAAGTGATGGAAAGGGCTTACTGCTGGCATATAACACTATATCCATTCTTGTTCAAATACATAAAATGTATGTCTTAAAAATGCTGAGATTTATGATAATTTAAAAAGGACAACATGTTAGAATCTCCCAAATTCTACATGGAGATTCTTAAATAAGCTACTATACTCTACATACACTACAATAGAGATGAAACTTACTGTATGGCCCAATATATTACTCAAAATTGTTGGTCTCATCTTATGCCATCTTATCTTTCACCTTAGCTCCCCCTTACCTTATCCTCTCTACTGGGCCTGGCCCCCGCAGCAGTGGGACTGGTGACCTGGGGCTGCAGGGAGAGCAGGGTGTCAAACAGCGTCCTGGTCTCAGCGATCTGGCTAGCAATGTCGGCATTAAAGTGCTGGCCAAACACCTCAGGGTGCTCTGTGGCCGGCAGCATGCTGATATATTCCTTGTAGGAGGACTGAGGACCATCTCGGGGGATGTAATAGGTGGTTAATGGGGACAACCTGACAGACACGGGGGTTGACGGAATACAAAGTCAGTCATATATATTTTATTTCTGAAAAGTTATTATAATTATTCATAATAATACAACAAAGGTACAATAATTCAATAGAAAATTGAAAACTAGACAATAAAAAAAGCCAACAAAGGACTAAGGGTTCTTGACAGTGCAACAAAGTGTCTGCATGTCTTCAGATGTAATAATCTAATTGTCCACTTGGTGGTGCTAGCACACTATGATCTGCAAGGAACTTAAGCAGATAGTTAAATTAGCTGCCAGAATTTACTTACCCAGGGAAGAATGTCTTTTCAGTGGGACTATATGCTTTTCAAGACTAAATGATCTAAATGCGATCATCTGCAATACATGCTTTTTTGTTTTTTTAAATATAATAAAGTAGGAGTACTTTGATTTATATTGTGTACTGTACATTGGATTAGCACACTATTATGTAGAAAAATAAATGTGTGTGAGTGTGTTTGTGTTACACTGTCTCACCTGAAGAAGGGCTGGTTTATGGCAGCATCACAGAAGTAGTCATTGATGTATGTGGTTAGAAGTCGTCTGTCCCAGTCATCTGTGACATGACCTCCATAATTGACCCCGGCAATGAGGTACTTCAGTGCATCCCAGGGAATCTCCTCATACTCATCCAGGTACAGACTCAGCAGACTCTCACTCACCTAGAGGGGCATCAAGACAATGATCTTAACAGACTGACTTTGAAATGCAAGATACAGATCAAGGGCAAGCAAAATTCTCTGCTATACAAAGTAGAGAAACAGTAAAATGGACTGGAGAGGAAGAAATGTTAATAAATGCAGTAACTGGGATTCAATTTCATGCATCTGAACTAGGTTGTCACTATTCTTTAGTCTAACTGGCCCTCACTCTGACAGGGTATAACATGACCTTTCTGATGAAGGCAGCAGATTGCTGAAGAGGAAAACATCAGCCATACATTCCAGTCAAACATTTCCATTACAACCACAACTAGATCCTGATCATCTTCACCCCATCATTCAGTAGACACCACCACCATTTTCACTGGACTGAACAACAGAGTAATCTTTCTGTTTTTAGTTTGTTCACTCTAACACCTGTCACTGTTTCCTTCAGTATCACAAGAGGCCCTGACCTCAAAGTCAGAATCATTGAAGCCATAGACAATGTTCCAGCCCAGCTGTAGAAACTTCTTCCTTTCCAGCAGGATGCTGTGAAAAAAGCAGAGGGAGAAGAGCAGCTTCCTGTAGAAGGCCGGTCTTGAACAGCGGTTGAACTGAGCCTCCGTCACCAGCTGGTACAAACGCTTCATGTTGGCTTTCACACCCTGAAAACAGCAGGGGGCATTGTTAACACTATGGAGGGTGTTGCGTGTAGGATGTACATCTTAAAATACATGTGAGCGAGTAAAAGTCAATACACAAACAAGTAGATGGCTTGTAGATGACAATTTGTTGCCATGTATATCATGCATATATGCCTGTATTGTAAATATCTCAAGTCTGGAAATTGGAATGTGCTCGCACAAGCACCTTTGGTGGCTCAGTGGTCATCTTGATGCTGGCCTGCAGGATGGTAATGGGAAATTCTGGGTGTGGCGAAGAGCTAAGCCAAAGCCTGAAGTTTGAGTGGGGCTTCTGGACCTGTAGCTGCTCCACCAGCTTGTCCAGCTCAGGCATCCATGAGAGTGAGAGGTGGCAGTTGGCAAGGAACACCCAGTGGCCTGTGCAGAGAAAAACAGGGCTTGAGATAAGATGATGTAACTTCTTTAGATTTTTTAGGTCACGTCTAGTTGTTTTTGTGTTTTTGGGTAATATTAGGTGACCATAAGAGGAAGAAAATGCACAAAAAACACCTGTGGGAGGAAAAGAATGCCATTGCTAAGCAACATAATCAGGGAATCAGGGAACAGCAGAGCAGTTAGACTGAGCAAAGATGGCACTGTACCGTTCTTTATGCCCTCCTCTATCATGCTCTTGGCGATGGGGGCCTGTCCCTGGCCCAGAGAGAGAGCATGGAAGTGCTTGCTCATGCTAGAGGCCTCAGCCAGCTGCAGCAGGGCTCCTGTGGGGTCCACCCCAGGAGACAGAACAAAGATCAGAGGAGTCCTACAGGTGGATTCCTCCACAACCTGGGGAGAGGGCAGAGAAAGTGACAATGGATGAGCCAAGATGGTAGAACTCACTTGACACTTAATAGAAGCACAGCGATGGGCTTTGTGAAATCGAGTTTTCAAGAGCTGCAATCAAATTGACACACAAATTAGATGTATAAAGCATCTGTTTCATTCACATTCAAAGCTTCAAAACTAATAGTCAAGATAGAAAAAGCAACAAGGATGAAAGGGACAACAGCTGCCACTCACAGCCTTCATGTCGAGAACAGGCGGCTCCACAAAGCGAGAGCCGAGGTTGTGAACAATAAAGGAGGTGACGCACAAGGAGACACGGTCCTGACGCAGGGAGCGCACTATCAGCATCTTCTGGAGCTCATTACAGTTATGCTCCCAATCACCTAGAAAGAAAAAAACAGAGAAGAAGGGTAAAAACAGGGAATGCAGGGGTGAAGGAGATGTGTGATTGACATGATGTGGATTATTAAGAGAGCTGAGTAAAAAAGAACTGAAAAGGGTAGTGAACAAAGGATGTAATAAGGGGAATGGCTGAAAGAACTTGAGCACACAGGGGCTGCAGTGTACCGCCCATTAATAGATCCTCAGTTGTAAGAAATAGCAGAGGAGAATACACATATTTATAATCACAGGGGATTCATATCCTGTATACACACACACATCAAATACAGAAAGCAATTAATGGTACTATAAGTTCTATATTGTCACAGTGGAATATTTTAACAAAAACTTGACACATGTAAATACAAAGCAGTATGAACAAGCTGCTTTTATCACACACCAATATATCTGCCCTGTCAGTAGAGCATGATTCAACCTCATTGTTTGAAGTGGGAAGCATTTTCTTCAGCCACACAGCACTAGAAAAACAAATCCTCCAACAACACATACAGACCTGGTAGCACGGCATTTTCTGGCTCAGCGCTGGTGAACCAAAGGTTCCATTCCCGGGGGTACTGTTCAAAGGAGGCCATGATGCCATGGAAGTTGGGCAGTTTATCCAGCTCTGTGATGTTGTCCCAGCTGGAGTCGGCCAGCCAACTGGTACAGGGGTTGTCCATCTGATCCTCCTTATCAAGCACCTTGAAACACACCCATCAATGAATCAGTAGTTGAA
This sequence comes from Chelmon rostratus, assembly GCF_017976325.1. Taxonomy (NCBI): domain Eukaryota; kingdom Metazoa; phylum Chordata; class Actinopteri; order Chaetodontiformes; family Chaetodontidae; genus Chelmon; species Chelmon rostratus. The sequence continues at coordinate 5,872,472 of NC_055680.1, read as the reverse complement.
CTATCCTTTCATCCATGGATCAGTAAATTGACCAAACAATCCACCAACACATCAATCATCCAAAATCAGGCCTGTCCGAGGTATATTAAGAAATTCACTGGTGAAGAAAGGTAGTTATGGAACACATATCTCCTAATGGCTTTGGCAAGTTTGGGAAAACATATCGTGAATGAAGGTGCTGTCTTTGAGAAGAAGCATAAAATCTAAAACATTTAACTAAACATTTGAATACACAGTGGAACGTCTTTTGGGGCATTAAGTGAGTTGCAAGCCTTTGAAAATAAATGGTTGTATCTTGTTGGATTATCTCAGATAAAATAAGATATAAACAAGATGTTTGTGTGTGTTCTTGTGTTTTCTTACAACCCCTCCTCGGAGGAAGAAGCTGTACTCATCCATGTTGAGTCTGCCAGCCACCTCCAGGATTTTGGCACACATCTGGAAGCTGAAGAGCAGCTTGTGGACCTCGAACAGTCCACGACATGTGTACCTGGAGATGATAACACACTCAGTTAGCTAGAGTAACTCTACAGACATAGTGTATATGATACTACAGCATGTCTCAACCAACAGTAAATTCTGAGGTATAGTATACCTAACATTTTTAAATCTCAGTGAAACACCTTAAATGCAGTTTTATCACAGAAGAGCTGTTTATTAGTCAGTCAGTATTTGGATATTTGCTATATTTGCACTGAAAATAGAGCGCATTGTCCACTAAATGCAGGGTTGGCAGTTTGATCCCCTGCTCCTCCAGTCCACATGTCAAATTGCTGTTGAGCAAGACACTGAACTCCATGCTGCCGTGTGTGTGTGAATGGGTGAATGAGCGACAAATTGTAAAGCCCTCTGTCATTTTCTGATTGGAATTCACTTGACTCACCTAAAGCTATGACTTATGAAAAGAGCCTCTCTTAATGCATCCTTGCTTACCTGTACACTGCATATGTGTGGTAGTCATTGAGGTTGGCAATCCTTTCCTCCAGCTTGTGGCTGCGCTTGCTCTTTTCTAAGCTGAGGTTGAACAGGGTAATGTAGGCATCCAGGGAGAATTGGTACATTGGGTCAATGCGGCCCATGTCATTTAGGATGAAGAAGAGAATGGAGGCTCGCTGAGCACATGGGCGGTAGATCTGTTAAGAGCGCAATTAAAATTTCATTAAATATTTAGTCTAAAAATGAATACTAAATGCCTGTCACAATTCTCCAGAAAACCCAGTGACGGCTTAGAGTTGCTTACTTTGTCTAACAAATGGTTCAAAACACTGAAAGTGTTCAATTTATCATAAGACCCAAATCCCCAATCCCTTCATCCATACACCTGACCTCTCTAGCCGAGTCGATCTTGATCTTGGTCTGTTCACTGATCTCCAGCTGTTCTGAAACCTCAGTGGCTGTCAGTTTGCTTGTCTGCAGGGTGTTCACCAGCTGTACATCGTCCAGCAGTGAGCCAGTTGCCTCATTCAGCAGCCTGGTAGAGTAGACATACATATAACACATATAAAACATAAAAAACCTATATACATAAATAAATCCAACAAAACACTGCCACACTGCCTACTAAGCATGACAGACCAAGAAACATTTACAAACACAAACAGGTTCACATACACTAAAAATTCGAGTTCAAAACTGCATGTTTAAAAAACAGTCATGTAATTTCTTCATACATTAAATAATAATGAATCATACTTAGAAAAACATTAATTGGGGGAAATTTTGTAAAAACCTGCACTCAGTAAGTGGTTGAAAGTGTTAAACTCTCTTTACACAGTGAAAATAAAACCTTGAGACTTTAAAAAGAGGGGGAGGGGGTCTCATTAATAGACTATATTAATAGACTTGAAAAGACAAAACATAGACTGCAGTGGAGACGAGCTGCGATGATCAGCTCAGTTGCTCTGTTACTACACTGTTGATAAGTCATTACCACTACTTGCTTCTACATGAAAACTAATAGTTTATTATCAACAGTTGCCAAAAATCTCCACAAATTTACACTATGTGTTTCCTGTTTATGTGTAACTAGGTCACTGCATAATGCTACAGCAGATGTTTAAAGTGGCTGCTGTGGTGCTACTGGGTGATTAACATATCAAGTTGACACAAATTGCAGTCTTTAAGGTACTATAAAGTTGCTAAATGCGATTTAATATTGGCTTGGGTTGGTGGTTACTCAGTCATAACTGACTAACAATAGTAGATAAGATAAAGCTAAGTGGTTGCTACAATTAGTAGCAAGAGTAGAAGAAAGTTTTAAGCTATTTGTCATAAAGACTTGTAGAGCAATCTAAATGCAACCTTAAATCTTCACTTCAATACATGTCATCGCTGGTTCTTACAGAGGTAGGTAATGGTGCTCCCACTACTGCTACTCAAAATGTGCTTACCACTACCAGGACAACTAACAACTAACAGGCTACTAGTATTACTGTTACAGGTGGTATTATTACTACTTTGACTACTAGTAATATGTAATAATAACATACTAACATACACACTGTTACTAAGGTCACAGTGTCTGAAACAGTCATCTGACACACCTGAGAATTTCATCCTCCAGCTCCTGCAGGCTTCTCTTGCCTGAGGCAATGCTGATCACAAGAGAGTCTTTCTGTTCTTCTAGCTCTGGACGTTCCTTACGCACCACAATTCCCAGTAACTGGGCTTCCAGACCCTGCACACACACACACACACACACACACACACACACACACACACACACACACACACACACACACACACACACACACACACACAATCCCATACACAGACAATTTAAGGCAGCAGCTCATACTTTCAAACTATATGTGCATACAAAAGAGGATATACACACATAGATAAGTGTGCTATATTGAAATAAAGTCAAAACATGCAGAAGACACACACACATGCATACACAAACACACACACTCAGACCTGCTCCTTGACAGCAAAGTTGACTATGGTGGTCTTTGTAGAAATCTCTGGTGCGTAGTGGGGGTTAGACAGCTTGGTGGCGATGTAGAAACGAAACTCGGGACTGTACTCCACCTCCTTATCACCCAGCTTCAACAGCAGCCTGCCACCTGGAAAAAAGTGCACACAAATGTACACCCTTACACACAATGAATTCAGGCACTCCTCAATTTCATTTGAATATTTTCTTCAGGAAAAAAAAAGAGAAAAAATGTTGAGTGCATGTCTGTGTGTGTGTGCGTGTGTTTGTGCGCGTGTCTGACCGATCCGTGTCAGGGATTTGTTAAGAACTGGGTTGAGAGAGGGCTCCAGCTCCTCCTGGACATTCTGCAACAAAACAGGATTCCCAAACTGGATGGCGTTCTCCAGCACCCGCAGGTAGTCTGGCATTTGAAAGTCTATTACTTTTAGACCCTGAACATGTGAACACAGATAAACACACACAAGGACAGAAAGAGGAATAAATCATATATAACCTTTATTTAATCAGACAGTCTCATTGAGCTCATGGTCTCTTTTGCAAGAGAGACCTGAGTATAGCTAGAGAAATAGAACAGACATAAAATGCCCAACAAAACACAGCCTGTCTCTCGTTCCTTCTTTCTCGCTATCACACGCACGCACGCACGCACGCACGCACGCACGCACGCACGCACGCACGCACAGCATCAGAAACAATCAGACATCTCAAAAATATATTCAGAATCAAAGTTTAAATTCATCCAGTGGGATGTTCGATGATATTTGAAGGCCAAGTGGCCAAGCGTATTCACATCATCACAAAAAAACAGCTTTTGCGTATGCCTCCTGCATTGTTGTGTATGTGGTGTGTTGGGAATTTCTGTGGATGCAACGTTGGCTTATGTCATGCTGACCTTTGTGGGCAGAGCCAAATGCTGTTCACCACTGAAGTGAAAGGTGGATGAAAAACAAATTTTTAATTTCCAGAACTGAATAAAAAACTGGCTCCAGATCAAGACCAGACAAAATGGAAATTAGCTGAGCAAAACATCAGCATGCAGATGCAGCTACCAGGTTTATTACAAAAACACTGTTTGAGTCTCTGAAACGTAGCACTTTACTGCAACATCTAGTACAGTGCCGGAGTGGAAAACAGTGCAGATGAATGTGCAGAGTCAGTGCCTTGTTTATCCGGTGAAATGTGAATATGCCTTGAGGCAGAAAAGCAGAAATTGGTATCATGTTAAATTGTATAACTTCATTTGGGACACAAAGAAAGGTTTCCTATCCATTATGAATGAATTTCCTTTCCTTGGGCCAGTTCTAAGAAGCAGTTTTACACATCATCAGAACTTTGCTGAAAACACAGTCAAAACAAGTGTTTCCAGAGGTTTTCCCTCAACAAACTTATCAAGATTACTATGGATAAACCTGCTTCCTAGAGCCAGTAAACTCATGTGTTTGTGATGTTCTTTATCTCTTTCCTCTATTTTAAGTAGAGGTAGCAATTTGCCATTTGAACATAGTAAATCCTACCTCTGCTGCTGTTTCATAGCACCATATTTACAACTCACTGAGCTGAAATTATAAAGATTTTCCATTGTTATTTATCATCAATGGCAATAAATGAGAGACAATGCATGGAATACTGAAAAAAATACTATTAGCTGCAAACACACTGATTCAATAAAATGAAATAAAAATTGACTGCATTCCCTGTCTTCTCTGGTAAATCTTTTATTGAAAAATTTCTGTTTCCTATGCAGACACCTTAATACCCAAGATTGTTCCAGAAACGTAATGACACAATAACTTAATAGGAATCAGAATAATATTGGCTGAGCCAAGACTTACTCTCGTCATCTCCATATTTTTGATCCACTTCAGAGCTTGGCCTTGAGGGTCCACCATCAGTGGCCATCTTGAAAGAAGGGACAGGAATAGAACAAGTCAACTTGTACTTACAGTATGAAACACATGATCTGTACTGTGAACACAACCAAATCCAAATCCAAGGATATCAA